>NC_089767.1:8790149-8807649 GCF_040412425.1 Macrobrachium rosenbergii
ACATATTTGAATCGTGAAAGACAGAGCTGGGAAATGACAAACAAAAGTGTAAAGGAATGGCTGAGGAGAGTTTTCCAATTCCTGATGGTGTTATAGATGTTACTTTGAAAGCAAAATCGTGTACTTTTAAGCAGATATGGAAGCGACAGTCTTAATTTGTTAGGTGTAGAAGAAAACAAGTTTGTGCTTCAAGTACAACCATAAATTTTAGTTTCTTGGAATATATATATATGTGTGTGAGTGTGTGTGTGGGTGTATGTACGTATGTGACTATAATCACTCTGACGCGTAATTTATATTTCTCGTAACCACAGGGAAAAATAAAAGACTGGATGTAGGTCCCTAAGGTTTTCGGTTTTATTTCTAGGCCATTGACGAGGGACTGATGTATAATGGTAGAAATTCGCAATATACATATACTAAGTGACAGTGCTGTCCCCCTAGCGTATACATTGTGAGTTTCGGCCATAATATATTAGGCTAGTCCCGCGTGAGTGGACTGGAAATGAAGCTGAAACCGGTCAGTACCCACAACCAGTCATATACAGTACAGTATATATATATATATATATATATATATATATATATATATATATATATATATATATATATATATATATATATATATATATATATATATATATATATATATATATATATATATATATATATATATATATATATATAACAGTTCAAGAATGATTTCGTTGCTGACAGTACTTCTTAATGTCAGATAAATTTACCTTAGTTCAGTTAAACACTCCTGCTTCAACAATCTTACACAGATTCAGAAGTGGGGCTCAAACAACACCAAGATCGTGCACTATTTCATAACGCACATAAATGAAGATGAATAGTGGTTATGACTCGCTTCACTACTAAGAGGGTTAGAAATCACACACACACACACACACACACAACATATATATATATATATATATATATATATATATATATATATATATATGTGTGTGTGTGTGTGTGTGTGTGTGTGTGTGTGTGTGTGTGTGTGTTATGAAATGATGCACGTTCTTGGTGTTGTTTGCACTTCTGAATCTGTGTAAGATTGCTGAAGTAGCAGTGTTTAACTGAACTAAGGTAAATTTACCTGACAATAAGAAGTATTGTCAGCAACGAAACCATTCTTGAGCTGTTAACCCTAAGGAATCCTTTGCAGCTAATAAAATTAGATTGCAGCTTGACTCATAATCGGTTAAAATCGCATGTTTAAGTTTGTTAGTAACAATTTGCATACAGAAAATCCCCTATTCATATATTTGTTTGTGGATGAGATAGCAAATCAGTCCTGCAGTTGACCAGTAAAAGTCTGCATTCCTTTACAGAGGAAGTTGCAAAAGAATTTATTTTACTTTCGAATGATAACTAGAGACTCATGTCCTCGTTGAAAACTTCGTTGATCACGAAGGCAGCCTTCAACCTGCCTCATCTTACCTTTAGTGCATAGTACTCAGACAAATATATCCTGAACTATTGCAATTGTTTAACAGAGCCTTAATTGGGAGATTCAAACCAGCCCTCCTCCCCAGCCACGTAGCTTTTCTTAAAAATATTGAAATGTAGGAAAGCCACCGTCGGAGGTGGTATGTAAAGATTAACAGTGCTGAATTCAGTAGTTCTGTTTCTCCTGCAAAAGAGAGAGAATGCATCAGCTATTAACATCAGTCTAGCTTACGTAAGTTCTCACCATTCCCTTCCGTCGAAAACATCCTTGCCTCTTGGAAACTCGTGCTTGTTTTGTCCTTAAAACCTTCCATCATCCCTAATCTCTTTTTCCCTCAGGGCCCCGTTTCATTCCTCGTGTTTTCTCCTATTATTTTCTTCTATCAATGTTTTTAATTTGCAGTTTCTCTCCTGACTTGTAAGTGCGTCAGAAAGAAGCGTTGTGTTAATTAAGTTTGTTATTTCTCATTCATAATCATCTAGGCTTGATCATGAATATTTCCCTGCCTTCACCTGCCTTTGCTCCGACATTTTTGCACTTTGCTCATTCTTTATTTTGTACACTGGCATGATTCGCATTTGCTGTTTTGACCTTAAAGCTTTCCTTACTGCGCATAATATATCTGTATATATATCTATATATCTGCCTTACTGTCTGTCTGTTATCAATCTATCCGTCTATCTTTTAGAGTCCTTTTTCGATTGATTCGAAACTAGAGATTTCGGAGGAAAACCTTCCTTGGCAGTTGACGAATTTTTCGGTTTGGCTCCAATAGCAAATGCTTAATCGCCCCTAAATTGCTGGGAACAACTCTGTGTAGAAAACGTAGTATGTATGTGTCAAATTCGTATTTAACTATAATGGTTACAAAAACAGTTAAATATATGGAAAATACGATCAGGCATATGTAGTTTTTATGAGCCAACTGGGAAAAGATGGACATTCACAAGCACAAGGTCGCGCTAAAGGCTGGCTGTGTCTGGAGCCTCCCCATCCAAATGGAAAAGTTTTAGTTCAGGTGCCAATTAATGGTAAAATTACACACGCACACATACACATATATATGTATGTATGTATGTATATATATATATATGTATGTATGTATGTATACACATGTATAATGTATGTATGTATGTATGTATGTATATATATATATATATATATATATATATATATATATATATATATATATATATATATATATACATACATAAATTCATTGGCTTATGTGCATGTGACTCTTTATAATGGTTCCCAAACCATCGGCCAGGTTCGAATCCGTGAAAGTAGAAGTACTGTGACCGTAACATTCATAAATTTGCATAACAATAGAGCCTTACAGACGTGGGGATAAACTCAGACGAAAAACCGTATTCCCGACCTTTTTGTGTGTGTGCTGTGTTCGTATTTCTTGTATTTTTTAAATCGTAATTTTAAATGCGAGTGCATGAGGTTTATTTTAATTTATTATTGAATTTTGTTAGCAATCTGAAAATCGAGAGTTGGAGGAGAGGTACAATTTTTTTTTATTTCCTTTATAGCTATGTAAGGCAATCAATCTCTGAGCTGTGAATCTTAGTTTATTAAATACTTCTCGTCAAAGCTTTGCAATTTTTAGTTTAAGCGTAAAAGTCGCCAGTGGACAAAGAGAGAGGAGGAAAATCGCGTGTTGCTGCAGTTGCATAATGAAAAGGAGAGAGAAAAAGATTCTGGCTGTAGTTTTTTCATCCTCTAGACAAAATTAGTTATTAAAAAGTAATTATTATGTAATATACCTCAAGACATGTGTTGTAAAAATTGCATGCCTTAGTTATTTTAATAACAGGTTCAGGTTATTTCGCGAATGCATGAATTATTTTTCATAAAGTTTTATGAAGCTAACAACTCTTCTTTCAAGTCTTAGGAGTCTGTTCATGAGTATATTAAATACAAGTCTATTAATAAGCCGTAATACATGACACATGTAGAAGTACGAACTCTGAATGAAATATTCTATGTCGATATTCCGATTGAGACCGTTTATGGTCATTTTCCTTGTGCGTCTTTACATACGAGTTACTTTGTAATGTCCTCGTTCATTGTCCTTGCATTCACGTTAGACCTGCTCTGGATCTAGAGCTGCTTCGTAACAAATGTAACACCAGAACCCTTTATATATTCACTGATTTTTATGAAATGGAGATCGTCAGTATTTCATATTGACTTTAGATGTAAATGCATCGTTTGAGTGGCTACAGTTTGTACTCTTTTACTGAATAAAAATCTGTTTAGCCCATATTTTTGCTCGTGCAGTTTACAACCAGCAATTGAACATGAAACAAACCTGCAACTGAAATAACTAACAATGCTTACCTCAATGGCTTGCATATCAAACGGAAGAAGCTGCTTTCGTGGGATTTTTATCTCGTCCTTAGTCAGAAGCCGATTTGTTACAATAAAAAAAAAAAAAAAAAAAAAAAGGATTCCCGACAGTGCCCCTTTCCCAACTGGTGTATTTTAGCGAAATATATACTGTTTTTGATATGTCTCTAACAGTTAAAACGTTGTACACACACGCACACACATACAGTATATATATATATATATATATATATATATATATATATATATATATATATATATATATATATAATATATATATATTTACGTTTTTCCTGGCGATTTAGTTTGAGATATTCTCTGTGAGACAGGTAGCAACAATTTAAGGTAATTTAGCCTTGTGATTCTGACTTCGTGGATCCAGGAAAACGTAAAAAAGAGGAAAACAAAGGGGAATTTCATATGAGCGTAGGGCTCTTATTACTGAGGGAAATATTACGTAAAACACGTGGGCAAATTTAAAGGAGTGTATTTACATAAATAGCATCAGTACGGGAAAGAGGAACGCAAGTAGATTATTGATCCTGAATGGGATTCCTACGGGATGAATGAAACTGGGGGATTCCAGACACAGTCCAAGAAGCTTCCATGAAATAGGGTCCCTCTGAAATGAGAGATATGCACATTATACGCCAGTAATGAAAATAGACAAAAGAATAATGAATTCGAAGCTGCACTGAGGGTGCCAAAGGACTTCGATGAATTAATAAAGACTCAGTACTGCCGATGCTAGAGGCGCACGGACATTAGACAAGGGATTCGGTGATTACTGGCTCACTATTTAAGTAAATGTTACCAGGACAAAGCGTGACTGAATGGAGGTTTTCCAGGGCACATTACCGTAAGACAGGTGTGGTTCCAACGTAGAAAATTGGTCCGTGGATGACTTGCGATTTCCGAGGGCGAGTTCTTCCACGTGGTAGGATGCAAGGGCACGGCGATGGGGACTTCTCGAAGAAGGGCAACGCGTGGGAATTTCACGAAGGGCCGGGCAATTCTTGAGGGGCATCCGGCAGGTCAACGGTAAAGCGAGCACGTGGCTTGCGGTCGAAGGGCACGAGGAGAAAGTATACTTTGGAAAGGGCCACGTGGTTAGCTAAGGACACTGCCAAGGGCAGGTGGCTTGGTCCTTCTTCACTCCCTGTCGTCCACCCCGCGTGTGTGAGATCGAGGCCTCGTGTTTTCTCCTTTTATCTCCTCCTATGGGGCAGGGGGCACTTCCAACATATGGAGGTGTTGAATCATCTCCAGCTGATGCCCGCAGGAGTTTTGCCTGCAAGGAAACTGCCAGACAGAGATCACTTTGCCTCGAAGAAAGATCTTAAAGGGAGTGGCCTTAATCTTTTAAACCCTTGTATTCTGACCGTGCTAAGTCGATAGACAGATGGCCTACGATCGAGCGCTCGCAGTAAATGAAAACAACAGAACAAACAACAACAACAAAAGAGGGGGAGGCAATTTGCTAGTGAGTTCTTGCCAATCATAATATATATATATATATATATATATATATATATATATATGTGTTAAATGTGTGTGATATTTGTATATATATAAAAGCAGGCATTTATCGTGTAGTGTTGCCGATCTTCTATATTTTTCGAATGTTAAAATTTCTTTTCTAGAGAGAGAGAGAGAGAGAGAGAGAGAGGTATAATCAATTATTGTGTACGAAAATTCTGCATTAATCGGATTATGACAAATTTTGCTTGCTTCGACGAGTAAGATCAAGAGTATTGGTTAGAAATGATATATTGTTTTTACGAATATAGAAGTATTTTTGGAAAATTAAGCGTCAAACGAGCAGAAATATGCTTCTATATATGTATGTATATATATATATATATATATATATATATATATATATATATATATATATATATATATATATATATATATATATATATATATATATATATAATGCCCTCAATGCTTCCTCTGAAGTTAAGAGGGCATTGTGAGTATCACAATTACATATGTATCGGGTAAAAAGTGACCAGTAAATTCTACACACACACACACACACACACACACACACATATATATATATATATATATATATATATATATATATATATATATATATATATATATATATAAATGTATACATAGTGTAATTTAATGTATGATGCAAAGAAAGGAAAACATGCATTACAGTACTATACTCATTTACATACTCAATTTTTTCCGCCCATAGTGTATTTATTTGTTTTATGTATGTAGCTGGGTGGTCAAAGTCACTGTATATTGTCGTTTCTAAACCAGACCATGGTTCGAGTCCTGGCCGGCGGAGAAGCACTTATTAGTTATAATTTCCCTTGGCGATAAGTTATTCCTAAGGTGTGATGGATTAATATCCCACGATATTTAGGCTTAATTTTTGAGTATAAAAAAGTCACGCATGTATAAATGCTGAAAATTCACAGTACGAACATAGGTATCCATTCGTTCAGATGGCCCCTGCCTTCTTTTAAATATTGTCGTCTCTTTGAAGGTTCGATTTTATTACTTGTTTTGGAAGGATTAAATCAAAACTTTTTCGTCCCGTTGACTGACTTTTATTTCACCATATTTAATTTTACTCTCTCTCTCTCTCTCTCTCTCTCTCTCTCTCTCTCTCTCTCTCTCTTCTTTCCGGGGATTGATTTTTATTTTATTTTTAGTTCCATGAGAAATCTGTGTGTGTGTGTGTGTGTGTGTGTGTGTTTGTGGATGTGTATTCAATAATAATTACAATATATATATATATATATATATATATATATATATATATATATATATATATATATATATATATATATATATATATATATATATATATATATATATATATATATATATATATGGGTGTTTCAAAATTAGAGCCCCCTCTATGACATAAACTAAAATTGATATGAACAAAAACAAAAGTAATTCAGAACAGGTATTTATTTAAGTTTCCCTCTGAGTATTTAATATTTTGTGTGGCATCCATCTGCCTGTACCACAGCCTGCATTCTTGAGGGGTATGATTTCAGCAAATCACAAAAAAGCTGAGAGTCAAACTCCATTTCCCTGAGCACTTCGGTCACCTCTCTTCGCAGGTCGTCCAGGCTTGGTATACCCTCATAGTTCACTGTGTGTGCTTCAACACAATCCTTTAAGATACTACCAATGTTTTCACACGCATTAAGGTCAGGGGAGCTACCTGGAAATTCACTTGACGAGAAGAAACCGATACCACTGTTTCGAAGCAGCTCCTGTGTCTGAAGAGCCTTGAAACATGGTGCCTTATCATGCAAAAATGTGACTTCTTCAACACATTACACATTTTCAGGATCTTTGAGGAAAGGAAATACTCCACCAGTAAGCACAGTTTCTCTGAAGTATTCGCCATTCCATGACTGTCCTTTTTCTTTGATGATCCACATTAACCGTTTGGCTGTGAAACAGAGAAAAATTCCCGAACATTCAGGAAATTTCACATCTTGACAATAGCGCACATCATCGCTGGTATCATCCAACTTTGCAGCCCAAATGATGTCATTTTTATGATTTGGCTTCCTAACTGTGTAAATGAAGAATTCATCTGATGTGGGAACATGGAGAAAGTCAGCTTCATCCCAATCTTTAAGAAATGAAAACAAAACCATTCACGGTCTTCTCTCTGCTGCTGAGTGATGTTGGGCTTGCTGATAATATGAAATGGCTTGATACCAGATTTTTTCAACTCACGATATACAGCACTATAACTTCTCTTCTTTCCCCTTTTTGTTTCTAGTTCAAGAGCCAATTTACGTAAAGACGTTCTTGGTCTACCCACTGCCTGAGCTATGATGTCTTGACTCCTGAGAAAGGACTTCAGGCCTTCCAAGATTCTCACTCTTTTCACGATGAAAGTCATATGGATTTTTGTTCCAGTTTCTTTTAACAAAGGATTCATCTCTTTTAATGTATTTAGCTATCCAGGAACGTGAAATGAAGGATGCACCAGCATCCCTGGCCTCTCTGAAGGTTATAGCCCGGATTCGGTCAATCCATCTGATTTCTTCTGAGTCGTTGGCCATGGCTGTATCTAACTCCGTCACTCAGTCTGAAAATACAAGAAATGCAAAATGAAAAATAGCTTAATAGAAACTTAAAATAATGTACTTGGAGATAGGCTATAGCAGAAAACTCCATAACTTTCCATTTGCTCTGTGGAGGGGGAGGGTCCTCTAATTTCAAAACACCTGGTATATATATATATATATATATATATATATATATATATATATATATATATATATATATATATATATATATATATATATATCAGAATTGACTGGAGGTGGCCCTCATAAATATATCAGTAGCCAAACGGGCCCTGTCCGTTAATCTGGTGAAGTAAGAATATTACATAGGAGAACTTAACTTCGTATGAAGCAAACTTTCATATTAGTAAGACGCTTTGAACGGTTACTAAAAACTGGAAGCACGAGTATAGATGGATTAATAGTCTTGTAATTTGCTGACACCAAACTGTTTTACCGTGGGTCTCGAAATTATGTTTTGACTTCGTTTTCGAGTTTTTGTCAATTTTATTTACTCACATTTATTATGTATACGTGAATTACATAAAAATTGACAGCTACAGATGCCTGTCTGTGTTCGGCCATATTGTTAAAACATGACAGCAGTTCAACATGGATTTGAGGTTAATCCGGTGATGATCCTAAGAATGCTTACTGAGCCAGAGATCATCTCGGCAAATTTAACCTTTATAGACAGTTTTGTTTATCAAATCAGAATACACAACATAAAGTTTGTGTTCCCGTATTAATGGTTATTACATTAATTGTCCTTACGTATGTATGTAAAGCAAACCATATTCTGTGCTTGAAAGGTGATGTAATTATCAGCACTGGGAGCTTACTCTTCATATAAGTGTATTCTAGAAGGATACCATTCAGATATCGTTCAATCATGTTGATATGGGTGGTAGATTTTATACGGCAATGGATATTTTGTAGATTCCATGAGTACGTTTTTAGCAGAGATAATAAAACGGGTTGTTTTAACTGAAGGCAGGACTAGCACTTGGCATGTGTTCGCCGGACGCCCAAAAGCCGAAGAAGAATAGATGGCTGGAATGACTGATGGTCTGAGAAAAGAGCTGTGGATGAGGCTCCCCCCGCCCTTTGAGTGGTCCAAAGAAAGGCAGGACAATGTAAAGACTGATGAAAGTGATGTTTATAGAAAGAAGCAATTTATGGAGTGAGTTGAAGCTGCTGCGTGTATCCCACGTTCTTTTGTTATTCAGGCTGCAGTTTTGATGTTATCTCCGTGAAGGTAAAATTCTGCTGTGAAGCTGCTTTCACAGTTACATTTGCGGTAAATGAAGTAAATGCCGGATAAGTAGTCTTTATGTCTTATTCTGGAAGACATAAATAGTAAATCTTACGAAGTGTGTGAATTCATCATTGGGGCAGAGGGCAGCAACGAATAATTCTACTTTATTTTTCTTGTGACACTGCAGGGAATTATATGTTTGTTCAGGTAATAAAGATTTGATCTACTAGATCATGTAAGTTAGAGCAGTGGTTCTCAAACTTTTCAGCCCATGACCCCCAAACGATATTGCTAGAGGCATGTGACCTCGCCTTTCCCGGAAGTGCTTCTGACACACACACACACACACACACACACACACACACACACACACACACACACACACACAGTACATGCCTATGCCCTGAATCATAAGAACATAATAACAACAAACATGATAAGATAAATGCAAAAATATACGCATTATAGAGTTAACTAATTTATTACTTGTAGAAAAAAATCACAATCTTTAAAGACAAAATAGGCAAAGCAATACAGTATATTTAAATTTATAGAATTAATGTTAAATCCGTACAGGCACTCGCACTTTGCTAACTGCTTCAAGAGAAAAATAAAGTATGAAATTAGAATTATACCTTTGTTGAAGAAAGCTACTGCAGATAGCATAAATTATGTCAGTGTTTGTAAACTTTAGCACAATAAAGAAAAATTACTGGTATCTTTATACCAAAATTTAGATATTCAGGCTGGGCTTAAAATGATTAACAAAATAATTATAGCGTTTGACTTGGGTGCTGATATTACAAATTTGCTGAAACCTAAAATCAGCTAATGATCTATAATTCTCATATGAGACAGTATACCCAATAATAAACATCCAGTAGACTCAAAGCTATTTCATACCCCTTTTGGTTTCAAAATCAATATTTTGGAAAATTTTGGAAATTATGTCTGAGATAATATTTTTTTTCTTTTATTTTTGGCTTTAGAAGAACTGTATGAATTTCTTGTGAAATAATTACTTATTTAGTAACTGTTAAAATAAAAGTACAATATTCATGGAAGTTTAATGACAATGATCAATATTTAGGCCCAACTATGGGGCTCCACTAGCAGTGATTAGTTAATTATATCCCTATTCCACAGTGAAAAACAGTATTTACACAGGCCTAAGTTTATCATGAATAACTAACATCAATTAGTGAGATACATGGGCCTGCTTTTTGAGTGCACAGTAACTCCATCCTGGGTTTGATACCAGAGATGGCAACTCGGAGATCATCCTCCACCCTGAGTCTTGATCGGTATTTGTTTTTATATAAGTCAGTGCCGAAAAAGTCTTTTCACATAAATAGGTTGATCCAAAAGGAAGTAATACATCCATTGCTGCCATGGATAATCGTGGATATTCCTTGCAATTGAAATCCAGAACTCATCCAGTGTGGTTGAGCCAAACGATGCCTGTAAAGTCCGATCACTGAGAGCTTCCAGCAGCTCATCCTCCATGTCGGATGATAAGTGATCCCCTGTAGCAGTGTATGGTTGCCGTATCCAGTCATATTGTTGTGGGGTTGTCTCTTTTTGGGAAGTATTTCTTGAAGTGGTCCACAAGACCTTTGTAGGTGAGTCGTGATCATTACCTTCACGTTATCGACGCTTAATTCATTCTCCGCCATAAATTCTTCCACCTCAGGAAACATTTCAACACTGCCCCATCAACTCGCACAGCCCATCGTTCCAGCTTCCTTGTAAATGCATCAATTTTGTCAGAAAGAATCAAGATGTTCGTGTTTGGGCCTTGTAGTAATAAATTCAGCAGATTAAGTCTTTCGAATATACAAGACAAATATGCTAGACTTGCTAACCAGTCAGGGTCAGTCAGATAGTCAGCAAGTTGGGACTCAGATTTGATCAGGAACAGGCGCACCTCATCTCGTAGTTCGTACAAGCGGCTGAGAACTTTGCCTCGGACAGCCACCTGACTTCTGTGTGGAACAACAGTGCTTCATGCTCCGAGCCCATCTCATTGCAGAGTGTGGAGAACAGCCTGGCATTTATGGGACGTGTTTGATGTAATTTACTATTTTAATCGCAGTTTGAAGAACACTGCTTAACTCTGGATTGAGTGCTTTGCTAGCAAGAGCTTCCTGTGAATAATACAATGTGTAAAATTTATGTGAGGTGCCACTTGTAAAACTTTTGCTTTAAGTCCTTTCCTCTTACCCAACATTGCCCCAGCACCGTCTGTGCACACACCAACACACTGGTCCCAAGACAAGCCCTCCTTTTGTATTTTGGTGTCTAGCTTTGTGAAAATGTCACTACCTGCACAGGTCCCCTCTAGTACAGTGCAAAAAAGCATGTCTTCTTGAAGTTTTCAACCAAAACTGTATCTAATGAATGCAAGTAACTGTGCAGAATTTGATATGTCTGTCGACTCATCTAGCTGCAAAGCATACTTCTTTCCCTTAACCCTCTCAATCAGCTGACACTTAATGTCATTTGAAATGTCATTAATTCGTCGAGTAATGGTGTCGTTAGACAGCGGGACTGTTTCAGCTCACGGGCCATCTTATTACCATGCATAATCCGACTCATAGTCACTGCACCAGGTTTCATGAGGGTTTCCCCAATGGTATGTGGCTGCTTGGACTGTGCAATTAGGTATGCTACCTCAAATGATGCCATCTGAGCTTTGGCAGAGGTGGTGGTTTTCTGAGCTAGCACTTGTTTTTGACCCTGCAACTCTCCTCCTTTCGACGGAAAAATTCTATTGGTTTATCAGCATGAGAAGGATGCTTGCTTTGCAAATGCCTTTTCATTTTCACAGGCTTTAAGCTTTCATTTGCAAGTACTTCTGAGCACATAACACATTGGGGGTACTGCATCTTATCAATGGTAAAACTAGTGAATCCGAATTTTATAAATTCTGCTTGATATTTCCGAAGTTTGGGTTTTGGATGATTGGTCATACTGGGAGGTCTTACCCTTACGTTTGTCTTGCCTTTTATCTATATTTGAAGTAGAACTGGTAGATGGTAGTTCGGAAGGAATCTCATCAGTTGTTTCTGAGACACTGTTGTCAGTATCTGATGTTCCTTCCTTGTTTGCAGTCCTACGAATTATCCATCGCTCCATGTTGCTTATATGTATATAGTTTGCTATCAAAAATTGTCCCTAAACACACACGAGGCAGCTGTGACTGAGGAAAGACTCACCGTTGACTAACTCGACTCATGTGCCGTCTTGGACTGCTGATAGTAAATGCCATATTGATAATCAGATAGATAAAATATCAATTAATTGTTATTTAAATACCAGATAAATTTGAAAGTATGTATACTGACATTTAGTTTTAAGCATCACGTAATCTGAGACCCTGAGTATCAAGCAAAAGTCAAAATTTTACTGTAAATTGGTGATGCATTGTTATTAAGCATCTGGCAACTGGTCACGCTCATTCACTGTGCGCCAACGGAGCTCAGGACTGGAAAACGGACAAGTACTGAACGTGTACGAGTGTAAATTGACAGTGAGATGGGGAGGTGACATCTCGGTTTTGTACGATGTTTCTAGGAAATGTAGGTAAAATATTGGAACTATTGCAAGTATATTGTATAATACAATGTAATGCGTGAAAAAATTATGAATAATAGTTTAACACTATCAGTGGCTAGATATATAAATATATTATATTTATTGTTTTTTTATTTGCTTATCAACTAATCAGTTACTGATTTCATCAGTTGATTTATTTATTCATTAACTAATCTATTTATCAATCAATCAGTTTATTTACTTATCCATTAATTTTTTACATTTTATATATTCATTTAATTACTTATTTTTTCATTCATTTTTGTTTGCATTTATCTATAAATGTGTTAATTCATTTATTTATCTATTTAACTATTCAGCTATTTACTTATTTTCCCTTTTGTATATCTTAAATTTATTCGTTTATTATTTCATAATTACTATTGTATTTCTTTATATGTTTAGTTTGTTTTATTTAAATATTATGTATTCATTTACCCATACATGAAAGTCCATCAGCTTTAATAATTTTGCTTCGTTTTTATAGTTAACAGACTCGTTTTGCTTAAAGGGGAAAAATAAAATGACAAAATATGAGTAAGTTACGGCAAAACTAGTATGCTATTAGCGAGGAATATCCTACTCGTATGAGAATCACGCGGACTGACGGATATACACCTTTGCTCAGAACTATCAAAAATAGCAAAAAAGACGTTTATGTTTGATAAATCATACCTTCCAAAACTAATAATGCTAGCTTAAAATCAATGACACTACTGCATAGAAACTTAGTCCCAGCGCAGCAGTGGGGGAATCACTAGTGTGTAGTATTTAGTTTAGTTTTGCAAGGCCCATGGTGTTACTATTGTCCCACCCGGCTCTCTTTTCAGTGTTATTCTTAAAGATGCGTAACAATTCGTAACTAGTTACAGTAAATGACAAAATATAAGGTGTATATATATATATATATATATATATATACATACATATATATATATATATATATATATATATATATATATATATATATATATATATATTTTGTTGTACTAAAATATAAACATTTGGTTTATTATTGATTTGAAATATTTTAGCAGAATTATTATGATTTAGCCTTAAAACTAAAGTTGACCATAATACTATTTTTGCTTACTTATATTTATATTTTCTTAACATCATCTCGCGACCCCAAAAGCATTTGGCGACCCCCAGAAGTCGCGACCCCAGTTTGAGAACCACTGAGTTAGAGTATGATGAATCATTTTGTGGTATTTTATGCTTTCCAAAACTAAATTGCTAAAGGAGCCATAGGTTTGTATTTAAACCGGATTGCTTTATAATAAGGTTCAATTGCAATTTATATAAGCTTCCAAAAAGGTAGTGCAGTGTTAAGCCTTCGATCAATAACATTTTTAATTCTAAAGTTATAGCAAATTGAGAAATGGGCTGCTGATTTTATAATCCTGAACTCAAACTCTGAGTGTGTGCTACAGAATTAGGACGTCTTCTGACTTCGGCTCCGCCCTTAACACTCGCACGGATGAGTTTATGACTCATTGTTTCCTTAAGCTTTGGCTTTTGTTGAAAATTAGCCGATTCACTGGAAAATTTGCATACGCGTAATATTCTGTAATGTCCTGTAGTTGTTTTCTGAGCAAGTCGAAGCATTTTCCTGGCAATACGAAAGAAAGAACGGAAAAGGATTTCGAAAATCCAGTTGGTGTTTTAAACTTAAACAAGAGCCTTATTGCCTCTTGTGCCAAAGAAAATAGGAGAGCAGGGAACCAATTACTTAGCTCAGGAAAAGAAAAATAGCTGAAATATCCTGCTGGGAAAAAATACATTGGCCGTATATCCGTGAAGTGAGCCGTTGCCTCTCTTCCTGTTGGACAGTGCGACTCGGTGATTGGATAAAACCGCATTATCCCGACCAATCAGCTGGGCTCTGTTAACGTTTGAATGGTGCCGTTACAGAAGGAGATGAAAGCAAAAGTCTCTCTCTCTCTCTCTCTCTCTCTCTCTCTCTCTCTCTCTCTCTCTCTCTCTCTTTGTTGTAGAAGCGGATGTTTATAGATATTGTGGGGTTTTTCATATTTGTTATGCAAAGACTGATCAGATTGGAGTTCGGTAAAACATTGTTCACGATAAAATTCTCAGATTAACTGGAAAAAATCCTGTTCAGCTCTCTTGCTTTGGCGTTGATGAGGAGATGCTTGTAATTTGGAATTTTGTAGACATCATTAACTTCGTCCATTGGAAGAGTATTCTTGACTGTCCAATGATTGGATGACACAGGTTCCAAGGGAAATCAGAGGTTAACTTGCATTGTAGTTGATTGCCTAACATACAGCGAACCTTAATATTATGTTTTATATAACTTAATAATCGAAGGTGTCGCTTTGAAACTTTATTTATTTTTATTTTTTAAGGAAATAGAGGAAAACTTTCGGCAGACTGACTTCCATGTCTCAGATATGTGTATGCCGGAAAACTTCCCTCATAAACGCTTCAAGGTTTCTTCACATATATCATTTACTTCACACGTTTGCGCAATTTCTCAGTTGTTAATATCTCATCATTATTCGTTCTTTGAGATTAAAACCGTCATCTACTGTACTGTATATATAAGCTGGTTTTCATTGTCAAACACGTTTGGCAGCGGTTTTCTAATAATCATTAGGTCTGCCGTTCTTTTCCTTGACTGGATGTGCTTTGATCTTTTCTAATCATTGCAGTCAAGACGGCCATTGGCAAATTGACTGTACTAGACATGCGTTTGCCATGATAATTCTTTCATTGTTTTCCGCGCTGCTTTGAGATAGATAAAGGTAGACATCTTTAGTACAGTATTTTCAGTCAGTCACTCTTGTTTTCAATAAGTGCACGATTAGTCTTGGAATAATCGGTTTCCCCAACGGTCCATTTGACCACTGCCACATTCACAACTCCGGGAAGGAGTCTGCAAGGGGAAGGCACAATTTGACTCCTGTTCATAACCCTCACCTCTTAAAGAAAAGTCAAGTTAACCTCTTTCTGTTCTCTTATGTCCTAACAAAATATATACGGTAATCAAGACAGGTTTTCTTTCGACGTCCTTTTTGTCACGGATATTGATGATTTATTTCCAGGAGGCGTGTTATCATATTCTCTTTTCAATTCTTTATTGTTCGATTTGCTGTGCTGAGTTCGTAATTTCATTTGATTGAGTGAGATATAAGGTGTCAGACACTTGCTAATTTAATAACGCCGCTATTCTAATGCAAATGAAACTATTTAATTTATGAGAAGTCGTAGTGTGCCCTGGTATTACTTTTCCTGCTTGATGTAATTAATGACAAGACGCTTCGTATTTGAATAACAATGGTGTTTGCGAAAAGTTTTTAATTTCACATTTTGCGCCAGAGAAAGGAGGTGATGGGGTTCTGGCGGGTTGGCAAATTGGGTTAAGAAATTTCTTCCTCCGGGATTTCATTTCTCTCTCTCTCTCTCTCTCTCTCTCTCTCTCTCTCTCTCTCTCTCTCTCTCTCTCTCTCTCTCTCTCTCTCTCTGAACGTTTTTCATCCTCGAGTTTTCAGGAATTTATTATTCTCAACTTTACAGTCTGCAAGCAAATGTCAAACATACCTTAACGAAAATAAGCTATATAAGCGTATATATATATATATATATATATATATATATATATATATATATATATATATATATATATATATATATATATATATATATATATATATATATATATATATATATATATATATATATATATATATATATATATATATATATATTAACTATAATAATACTCTTAACTTTTCTTAATTCTTTCACGCTTTCTGGATACGTTTGTAATTATAAAGCCTGAGATCCAAATGCAGGAGTATGAAGAAGTTCAGACGTCTGTAGCAAGATTTGAACCCGCTTCCAGAGTAACAGAAAGAGATCAAGTTATCGACCTGACCACGAGAGGGTAACGTGACCTCTTTTTGATGGTTTAGGTGTGGGTTCGAATTCTGCAACGGCCGTCAGAATTTCTTCATGTTCCTGCATCTGGATCTTAGACTTTATAATGACAAGCTTGTATAGAATTTGAGAAGTTAAGAGGGCATTGTGGTTATTTTAATTAGAAACCTATCTGGTAAAGGGTAAATATAGACTACAGTGTATATGTATATATATATATATATGCATATACATATATATATATATATATATATATATATATATATATATATATATATATATATATATATATATATTACATATATATATATATATATATATATATATATATATATATATATATATATATATATATATATATATAAATATAATCATGAAACTATAAGTTCACGCTACTTCGGGGATATCCCCGATAGGGAATTATCAACGAAGGGAATTTATAATTGGTAAATGGATCGGTACTGTCGTGTCTCGATCCATCGACACAATTACCTTCCAACAACTCCCATCGGTGATATTCCCGATGTTAAACAACATTTGCAGCTTCATGATTGTATATACCTACTGTAAATCACGGTGTGATAAAAATTTCATAAGCTGCGTATATACCTACTGTAAATCACGGTGTGATAAAAATTTCATAAGCTGCTTGTTCCAAGCGTACCAATGAGTTGCCATGGTGGTGTGGTAAATGCTGAACCTAAGTATAATTTTCCCGCTCTCGAAGGATAAATAAGTACAGCAGATTCGGCATTAACTTATACCTCTCTTGATGGCTCAGTGGGTAGACCGTCGACTGGAGTTGTTAGAAGGTAACTGTGTCGAGGGATCGAGACCCGGCAGTATGGA
>NC_089767.1:8812649-8815149 GCF_040412425.1 Macrobrachium rosenbergii
CTTATTTAGCAACTTATTTTCTCTAAATTACTTTTTCACATTCACCCTCTTATTTCTTTTTTCTAGACTACCTTATTTATCCTCTTGTATACCTGTACATGATTTCCTCTGTTATGCAGTGCACCTCAAATAGCGGACTTTTTTCCGCCTGTGAACCCCTCATTTCCTCATCCCAATACCCTTTCATAACGGCGAGCACTTCCTGCTAAATTTATGGCCCTTGTGTCCCTATCCTATAATTTACCATACTAATTGCATACTTGTGTGTCCATGTTTTTCATCTGTTTTCTCTCTATATGCTTCCACACTTCCTTCGTATCATACTCATTTTTCTTATTTACATTTACAGCCATATTTCACTGCCTTCCTCTCAACTGTAAACTAGTTCCTCGTTGGGAAAATGGGTTCCGTTCTCAGCTAGCACTCTGCTGGCCGGGAGTTCGAATCTCCGACCGGCCAATGAAGAATAAGAGGAATTTATTTCTGGTGATAGAAATTCATTTCTCGCTATAATGTGGTTAGGATTCCACAATAAGCTATAGGTCCCGTTGCCAGGTAACCAATTGGTTCTTAGCCACGTAAAATAAATCTAATCCTTCGGGCCAGCCCTAGGAGGGCTGTTAATCAGCTCAGTGGTCTCGTTAAACTAAGGTATACTTAACTCAACTATAAACTTCTATCTATTTTAAATTTCACTTCAGCTGATTAATAATCAGATATACTGCCAGCCTTTCCTTTTCACACCATCACATCTGCCCTCTTGCTCTTCCATCTACTCTGTACTAACTAATCAACTAAATTCTTTTCCTACCTATTTTCTCTTTCTCAGGCGGGCTGTACTTGTGAATACTATAATTTGGAAATTAAGGATGTCAAGAAATCAAGCAATAGCAAAAACACATTTCCACAAGACTCTCCACTCTCATTTACTCCAGAAACTCCTAACCTGCCAACAGCACCACCTGTTTCCCCGCCACCACTGCATTTATATCAAGTAGTTCAGCCATCTTCCATATTCGCTAAATCCAGCAAAGTACAGTTTCAAAATCTCCCAAAAACACACTTTGTCTCTTAATCGTGTTATTATTCCTTGTTCATTTATACTTACATTTATATATATATATATATATATATATATATATATATATATATATATATATATATATATATATATATATATATATATACATATATATATATATATATATATATATATATATATATATATATATATATATATATATATATATATATATATATATATATATATATATATATATTACTAACAGGACCTCATTCAAACTGGATGGTATCTAGTGGAGATATTTATTCAGAAAATATATTACAAGCTTTCTTATATATATATATATATATATATAATACAGTCCTCATATGGATATACATTGATAATGATTCATTTATCACACATTACCACAGGTGAAAAATAAGAAAACGGGGTAGGTCTGTTTTCGACTTTATTTCCAAGCCAAGAAAGGACTGATACAGAGTGTGAGAAGTCACAAATATATATACTACAAGAACAGTACTGACGAACATACACAACCGTTAGAGGCTCCATATCCTCACTAAAAGGGGTGGCCTTTAAAACTCATTTGGCTAAAAATCACAATAGACTCAGGGGACATTGCTGATAAACAGACCATACCCCACCTCAGATATATGATATATATATATATATATATATATATATATATATATATGTTAGTAATATATATATATATATATATATATTTTAAAACTGCTAGTGGAGAGAAAAAGTTACAAGCTTTCTTGGAAGTCAATTATCAAGTATCCGTATACTTGATAATGAGGAAGCTTGTAACTTTCTCTGTATAAAAATTTAATATCTCCACCAGATACCATTAAGTTTGAATGAGGTCATGTTAGTAATTCTACAGTTTTAATGCACAGAACAATTGTGTATATAAAGTAAATATAATATATATATATATATATATATATATATATATATATATATATATATATATATATATATATATATACATACATACATACATACATACATACATACATACATACATATGTGTTTGTGTATTTGTGTTTCTGCCTGTAAGTAGGGAATAGTAGCCCAAAATACAGAGAGAGAGAGAGAGAGAGAGAGAGAGAGAGAGAGAGGACAATGATGGTTATTGATGAGAGTGTACAGAATGTTTAGTCGTAATTACTGTAACAATTGTAGAGATAAAAAAGTGTCAGTTTGGTCAAGGTAAATACAAGTAAAGAAGCAAACAAGGATGAGACGCAGACAGATAGGGAGAGTCTGAAGAATCACTTAGTTGGATGAAGTGAAAATGATTAAAAAACGAGTTTGTTTCATTCTTGACATTCACATTGTAACCACTCGTATACAAAAGCAACATTAGTATTGCCTTTTGCGTTCATTATACCCTTTAGCTGTGCAATAAAGTCTCGTTGAATGGCTGACAAGTGGAAGCCATGCCACTCTCGAGGTGATGGT
>NC_089767.1:8825149-8830149 GCF_040412425.1 Macrobrachium rosenbergii
TTGGAGATATGTACATATATACATTTTTAATGAGTGCTTTTCAATTAACTGTTTGACTCCAGAATTTTTGTTTTAGTTATAAGCTAAGATGTCTTTTATTTTTGTTTAAGGGTTCCAGGAAAGTAACGACACATGTTTAAATGTTCATCGTTAACAGATTAGTATAATTTAATAGCGTTTTATTCAACGACTTGATTCAAGGGGCTCTAAAGCTTATGAGATCTTTTATGATTTTGTGAATAATTAATTTTAAGCTGTTCGCTTACATAACTTCTACATCCGTGAAAGAGAGAGAGAGAGAGAGAGAGAGAGAGAGAGAGAGAGAGAGAGAGAGAGAGAGAGAGAGAGATGTAGCATGTAAAGATAGATGGACTTCGGATGCTGGGGTGAATAACATATAACTCTGGGGAGAGTTGGGTAGAAGTGGTTTGTGTCCTGTGGGTATTATTTTCGCCTCTGCCTGAAAAAAAGACCTCTTAAGTGATACGTGCATGTCTGTACGTGTTCTCGTGTATACACACAGTATTGTTAAACACCCTCACGCACACTGCATATGAGTGAATATGGCTACAAAGAAAACGCAGTAACAGTCACAGTCATTCAGTCACTTTTGGATTAAGGATAAACCCCCTTTGTAAAGAACTTCCCGCGTCCCCCACCAATTTAGAATACCTGACAATGTCATGACACACGCACAATATATATATATATATATATATATATATATATATATATATATATATATACATATACATATATATATATATATATATATATATATATATATATATATATATATATATATATATGTGTGTGTGTGTGTGTGTGTGTGTGTGTGTGTATATATATGTGTATATATACTTATACGTATATTTACATTAAGTATGTGAAAGATTGACTTGATTAGAATTATGACAAACCACGATAATGGTCATAAAGTTGAATCCTTTTTCAGGGATTGTCAATGGCAACATAATCTTACCATACCGGTTACCTAAAAGTTCACGTTAGTTTGAGCTTGAAGGTCCACCTGCTGGGTCATCAGTATCCACTTTTTGTGGTAACCTGTAAGATTTGAAAGAATAAGCCACAATGTTGTGAGGTGGTTTAGTCGAATGGAGAGAATTAAGTTGTGGAAAGAGTCTATAGTTCGGAAGTGTTTTAAGGAAAAGGGGTAGAGGAGGACCCAGAAAGAAGTGGGTTGAAAGTATTAGAAAGGAGGAGCTGTAATATGCGGAAAGCATTAGTGTGCATACGAGATAGACGTAAATGATAAACTGCATGTAAGATGAGCAGCATATGGGTGCTCTGTGTATGTTTTCAAAATGACTAATGTTGTGCCTAAATTTTCCCTTTAAGGGTTCATCCATTATTCAGCACTTCCAAGATGAATGTAACTGACCGTTTTCATAATAAGTAAAAAGCCACATTAATGTATATAAGCGACTGTATTTTTCCAAATACAAAAAAAAAAAATTAAAAAGGGAGCTTTCGACCGTTTGTGGCTTTTTACTTATTATTTCCGGTCACAGTGTAGTGATGCACCATAGAAGACCGTTTTGATGTTAGTGGAAATAGCTTAGTGTGTGTGTGTGTGTGTGTGTGTGTGTGCGTTCGTGCGTGTATTCTACTAGTCACCTTTTTACAGATATATATGTATATGTAATAGCCGCAGTGAAATTTGAACTTCTCGAGTTGTTCTCGCTTTTTGGATACGGTATGCTTATCTACTACAAATATGTATATATAAAATGTATAGGCCTATATATGAAATTTTTATCACACCGTGATTTACATACAATCATTGAGTTACAAATGTTTAATATCAAATTCACACCACTTCGGGAATATCTCCGAAGGGGAATTTTTAAGTGATAAATGGAATGGTACCTTTCTAACGACTCCAGTCGACGGTAAACACTGAGCCATCAAGTAGCGTGAATTGGTTATTAAACGACATACATACTATATATACTGTATATATATATATATATATATATATATATATATATATATATATATATGTGTGTGTGTATATATGTGTATGTATATATATATATATATATATATATATATATATATATATATATATATATATATGTGTGTGTGTGTGTGTATGTATATATATATATATATATATATATATATATATATATATATATATATATATATATATATATATATATATATATTAATGTTGGTAATCTCAGAGCAAGAATGGGGCAGTCTTGTTACTGTAGGTTCTCAAACCGTTTTACCTTGATTGACCTAAGGGGTAAATTTGGTCAGTCGATTGTAGTAATTCCACCAGTGGATCCAGGGGTGGCACCTGGGCACGTGCCCCCCACCATGAAAAATAATGGCAAAATAATAATATTGAAAATTTAGATAATAATAACATAAATGAGAAATATAAAAATTGGGAAAAAATTTTAAATCTATTACATAAATAATAATAAAATTAAGAAAAAAATAGTAATAATAATAATAACAATAATCTTAGTGATAATATATATATATATATATATATATATATATATATATATATAATATAATATAATATAATATAATATAATATAATATAATATAATATAATATAATATAATATATAATATGAAAATTGGTGGCCCCCATGAACATTTTCTGGATCCGCTATTGAGTAAGTCCCATTCAAGGTTACAGACTAATTTAAAACCATTTTACCTTTTATAAGTATTGCGAGAGATTTTCTCACTTTTGAAGGTCCCAAATTTTGAATGTCATTGATGTTATTTTTTTTTCCTTAATCAGCGAAATTTTAGTAATTTTTCTAGAACGTTCTCCGCCTAACTAGGTTCTACCTTTGTTTTATCTGATTTTTCCCCAGAATGATTTTCCGTCAACATAAATTCATCATCTGCTTCTTTCACTCGGCAGACGTCTTCACCTTTGTCTGTAATTCGGTTTCAGGCTTTCTCCCGGGAAGACTCGTTTTCAGCTGAAGAAAAGGTTGGACGAACCCTTTAACAATTGCCTTTGTGCTTCTGCAATTGCCTTCCTAATTGAACCGAGACTCTTTTAATGGCTTATTTCAAGTTCGTCCTCGAGTCCTTGGGATTTCCGTCTATTTTTTGTCATTAAACAATGGTGTAAGATGCCTTCCACACCTAGAAAATACTGACATTTTTCCCTTAAGATTTGTCAGTAGTCCATTAGGCTATGTCATTCTTGATATTTTTGACCTACAGGAAATCTACAACGTAAATAGGCACTGCCTGACTTATTTTTTCTTTTTTTTATTCCGTGTCTGCCTTTTACTCCACGGTTGAATAAGGAATGAACGGAAGCTCAGGAATGTACTAATGTTACTCACGGTGTTTCAGAAATCCTTGTAATATGTTGTTGGTTTTGTATCTTGTATCAAAGTTGTACAATATGAAGTACTGAATATCTTCGATCATTCACCAAATTAGGATTCATGTTGTGCTCAGTAGTGTTCAGTAAGTGATGCAGTGGTTTGTCCTCTTCGCCATATGCCAAGTAACCCTCTTCCATTCATTACCATCGGACATTTCCAGGCATCTCGTATGATTTACAGTTGTCCAACCGTGCTGTAAATTTAGCCGTACCCTGATATCTGCTATGATTATTGTTCCTTTTGGTATTCTTTGCCACCTGGATTTTTTAATATTTTTGGAACATCCAGTTAGTATAATGCCATTTCTCGTCGATCCTTTTTTTCCATATTTTCAGCAGTTTCCATCCACATCATATCCTTTCTTTTTCTAAATTATCCTTGAAAAGAAAGGTCTAATAAAAGGTACTTGGAGGTAGAGGCTCACAAATCTTTGTTGTTGCGCATGTCATACTAAAAGCTTTCCTACTCAAGTTTATTTGAAAGGGGAATTAAATTGTAAAATAAGGAATGATTTTATTGGAAAATATTAATGAGAATTGTTTCTCGGTTTTTGTACAAGCACAGGTTCATTTTTAACTGGAGATCGTTATGTTATTAATTCTGTCTCTTTTGTCGTGTTGTTGTGCAGCAAACCAGCGCCAAACAAAAAGTGCTGAAAATAATTTTATTATTAGTGGTTAGAGTATATCGGTACTGAGTATAGCCTAAATAATCTTTATTGCTTAAAGTTTTCATGAAAACTATCATCATAATTTAAATGTTAGATATAATTCAAAACTAGAGAATGTAGTTGATTATTACAGTTTCTGTTATCTTGCCACATTACCAAGAAGTATTTTAGTAAAATGATGTTTCTTCTATTTAGAAACCGGATGTTTACGGCCCGGTCGAGGGCGTCCGCTGTTCAGAGCTACGACACGAAGGTTCTCTTGTCAGTGTTGTTGCTCCGATCCAGCGCAAAACAATTCCAGAAATGTTTGTTCTTCACACTCTAAAGTTCCGGGATGGTTGGAGGGTGACGCTTTTCGCGGAGATAAAAGTACATTTGTAGGGAGAACAATTTTAATATGACTGTAAATAGCTAGTACCTGCCAGTGAGCTGACTTTGACTTTTTTATTTTAGTAATTTTATTGAGTGTGTGTTTCCAGATATAATTTCCACTAGTTTTTCCGAATAATAAAAAGCACGACGAGGATGCTTACCGTACTTCTTTATGATATATTTTTAAAATTTTTTTTCTCACATCTTTCTATGAATTTTGTCTATCAAATAGTTCACGCTTTAATAATCTAATATCTTGTCATGTTTGTACTATAGAAGAATTTCATTCAAGCTTAAAAGGAAAAGCAGTGCCTTCGTATGAGGAAAAATAACTACAACGTGCTATATTGCATTTGGAAGAGGGAATGCTGCTCCATGTTTAGTGTTGTTTCATGAATTCAAAGTGTGTTTACACATATTTCCATTCAAATGCTAATAATATCTGTTTTTATTCACATAATACTTTAAAAGAGAATACCTTGCATGATGGTGTGATAGCATGTACAGACATACAATGTATTTTATATATATATATATATATATATATATATATATATATAT
>NC_089767.1:8832649-8837649 GCF_040412425.1 Macrobrachium rosenbergii
TACTTAAAAACTTTGATACTTGCACAGTTAGCGTACAGTTTCAGTCAGCTGCAGAGACAATTTCCGTTGATAAGTGATATTATTATGGCGCCAACGTATTCGCAAGCATACAGGAAAAGCTGGGAATCATTCCCAGAGATGAAAGACTGGTTGAAACCAGTTGAAACTGATAAAACAAAAGCATAGTGTGTTTATTGTAAATGTGAAAAATTAATGCAAAGCTCAGTGATATAAGGAAGCATGCTGGTGCTAAAAACACATCAAAGCAGCCGAGCCATTTTCTAGTGAGAGGCAGAAAAACTTGATTTCCCCAAAAGTAGTGATTTACATGACAGCTCAACAAGTGAGGCTGAGGGAAGACTATCAATGTTCATTGCATCTCATACTGCTTTTCTCACAGTGGATCATTTAACTGAAACTCTTAAAGCAACATTTTGTGAAAGCAAACCGGCCAAGAATTTGAAATTACATAGAACAAAATGTAAGAATATTGTTGTGAATGTTCTAGGCCCATATTTCTTAGATAGTTTGAAAGAAGACATTAATGATGGAAAGTATATAGCATACTAATAGATGAGTCAACCGATATAGCAATAGTAAAATTACTTGGTGTAACAATAAGATATTTCAGCAAGAACTTGGATAAGATTGTGTCCACGTATGTAGGTTTAGTAGAAAATAGAGTCCGGAACCCCAGAGAGTATTGTCAGTGCCATCATCAAGTTGCTGAAGAAAGTTAAACTTGAGCCCCAAAATTTGCTTGGAATTGGTGTAGATAACGCTAGCGTAAATACAGGTATGAACAATGGTGTGTGTGAACTTTGAAGAAAGAAATAGGAGTGCCTAATTTGATTATGATTCGATGCGTTTGTCATTCGTTGCAACTTGCTGTTTCTCATTCTGTAGGAGAAACACTCCCTACTGAACTTGACCATTTAGTGCGTGAAACTTACAATTGGTTTAGCCATTCCTCTAAAAGGCAACTTTTTATGCAAAACTGTATGAAACCATTAATGATGGAAAAACTCCTCTTCAAATCCTCGTGTCTGTGATACAAGATGGATTTCTTTGGAACCAGCTGTAACTCGTATTCTGGGTCAATGGGACGAACTGAAACTACATTTTCAGATAGCCAGGTCATCAGAAAAGTGCTATAGTGCTGATGTGTTATACAAAATGTATAATGACCATATCAATAAACTTTATCTGTTGTTTTTACGGCCAGTCCTGCAAGACATTCAACGTTGTGTTAAATCATTTCAAGGAGAGAATGTTGACACTACTAAATTACTGCTTGACCTAACTAATCTGATTATGGCAACCAGCCGAAGAGTAATGCTTCCAACTGCAAGAGTTGACCTTTGACCTCTGATATTAGTTCTTATGTTGACCCAAATGCATATCTGGGCTACGAATTTGAAAATTTGTGTAGAAATTCCCAGACTTCACGTGAGGCTATAAAGGCTATCCGTAAAGACTGCATATCTTTTCTGTGAAACTTTGCTCTGAATTGCGACATAGATTGCCAGAAAATTTTCAAGTGCTTAAAAAGATGTCCCTCTTTTCAGTCAATGAATGTTTACGAACAGTAAAGGACCCTATTATAAATATAGCTGAGGCATTTGGCTGTAAATCAGGGGATATAGAGAAGATAGAAAACCAATGGAGAAATTTAACAATCACTAAATGGAATGAGACCAAGTCAACTGAAAAATTTTGGATTGAAGTTAATAAATATGTGGATGCTTCCAGGTGTTAATCCATATAAGGAACTGAATGAATTAGCATTTAACGTTCTTTCCCTTCCGCACTCAAACGCTGAAGTAGAGCGGCTATTTAGTCAACTTAATATTGTCAAGTCGAAACTTAGAAATAGATTAAAAACTGACACCGTTAATGCCATTCTTGCCGTAAAAGGAGGCCTAAGAAGAGTAGGAAAATGTTGCTATTCTTATGAATTGCCTAGATCAGTTGTGAAGCTTATTGGAACAATGGCTGTTTACTCATCTGAGGACCATTCACCAGCCATTGCATCGAGTTCAACATCGGGGAAAATCTTGAAGATGATGATGAGCTCGATTTTTTTTTGCTTCCTCGAAAAACTAATGGTAAGTGTTATTAATTAATCTCTCTCTCTCTCTCTCTCTCTCTCTCTCTCTCTCTCTCACACACAATATATATATATATATATATATATATATATATATATATATATATATATATATATATATATATATATGTATGTATGTATGTATATGTCTCTCTCTCTCTGTGTACAGTATACAAAATACACACAAACGAATCTAGCTACTTTTATGGAATTTGGCGAATTTTGAGACCTACTTCTGCGACTTTCTGGCCAACCCATTTGGCAACACTGTGTGTTATACATATGCTTTTAGTGCAAAGATTTCATATGTCTGGAATTGATACGGTTAATTTCCTCCAATTCTTTATTTTTGATTAACTATCCCCCTCCCCTTTTTTTTCTGAAGTTTTGGCATGTAAGAGAACCGTAGTTTTACGTAATCTCGATTAGGATAAAGGTTCTTTTGTCCTTCTTGAAAACTTAAATCTCAGGCTAGGCATTGTACTTTAGCTAGATGAATTGTGTGGAATAAGTTTATTCAGTCTATCGAGACTTATTCCTGAAGTCAGGAGTAAAAGAACTAGTACAATAACCTTGAGCTTCATATTTCAGACTCTCGTACAGAAACGCCCAGTACCATTTAGATCTTTGTTTCCTTGTATCACGACGATGAAGGCAGGTTCGCCTTTAAAGCAAAACTAATTGTATTCCGAGAGGGAAGTCTTTCCTTATTATACTTTTGCAATTAAAATTAATCGTTCGCTCTGATATTTTGAAAGAAATTCTTATGAGAATTTTATTGGTGACTGAAATATATTGATTAGTCATTTATGTATATACACAAATATCCGTATATTTGACCGATTACATGTACAACATATGTTAATGCATTATGTACATGGACTTACCTCTCTCTCTCTCTCTCTCTCTCTCTCTCTCTCTCCAGAGAGAGAGAGAGAGAGAGCCTTATTAATTTCAGTTACTTGTCGTTGACAATAAAAACGAAACGGGAAAAAGGCTTTGAAAGTAGAGAAGAAGAGAATTAATCTGGCCAATGTCGTACATGATATATGGGTATGATTTATCCATTTATGTCGATAAACCTATATTTTTTACTCACAGTTATACGGTTAAAGTGATGAATAAGAAGTGCGATAAATGAATATTAAGTCTTACGCAAATCTTTCGCAGGAAATTTTACGAATGTTAGAAATTTTTGCCTTCGTGTAAGAAGCAGCTAAAATTTCGTGGATGGTTTTTGTTTTCCTTTATGATGTTTGTTAATATATTTTAGTTTTAGAACTATAAGTTGTAAACAAGGACTCCCTCAGACTAATTATGAACAGCATTATATTCTAGGCAACATAATGAACTATCATCAAAAGGCTATTTCCCAAAGAGGCAACACTAAAATCAGACTGAAATCGTCGCACTGAGTCATATCTACAAACACATCAAACTTCAATATCTTTCATATGAATTCAGTAAGAGTAGTCTGAATGATAAGTTTTATATATATATATATATATATATATATATATATATATATATATATATATATATATATATATATATATATATATATATATATATATATATATAATATATATAATTTCATTCTATTGCCAAAGTGACAATAACCAAATGCATCTTGACACTAGGGCTAAAATAATAAAGAAAAAAAGATTGAGCCATAAAAGCGCGAGTAACCAAGAATGGAAGGACTGGCCAACTCCTAAAGGATAGACATCAACATGTGTCGGAGAAAAGCTAAGCAGAAAGCAAAATCTGGAGGTTGACTGTAAATTCAAAGAGCGCTCAGTGTTGCCGATTTTTAGCGGTAACTGTAGGAAGAGGTGGATTGACGGGGTTGACAAGGTCCCCTCAGAGGAGCAGTGACTCTCCGCTTGGCTCAACGGGTTGTTGTTCAAATTCCAGTAAGAAAGAGACTGAGAAACCAGAGCAGAGAACGGGGTTGAAAGAAGAAGAAAGAATTAGGTCAGTAATTGTGGAGGACAGTTATGATGTAGACGTGCTAAGAATTGAGACTTAAGATGAAGCCCAGAATGTGAGAAATTATATTCCCAAAGTGGGCGGATATGGATGACGTAACGCTTTGGTGAGATGAAGGAAAGAATTCGAAGAAGATTTAACAGTTTGAACCTTGTGTATTCTTTAAGATAATCTTGGAGTAACCGGAAAAACCAAGAAGCTCATAGATGTGAAGAGATTAATGAAATGTTCATCTCAGAAGAATGTGTGAATTAGACGGGAGAAGGATGGATAAATAGGTAGTAAATGTCTTGGAGGTGTTGATCCTGAAGATGTTATAAGATCCTCATACGCACGATGCTGTTAAGATCAGCTTTCATAAACGAAGAAAAATGTGAAAGATGGAAAAGTATGGAGATTAGATTCATGGACAAAAACGTCACATCAAGAGAAAGGGGACTAGAGAAGATCGTCAATAGAAAGGAGAAAATGAAGTACAAAAAAGAAAGGAGCAATGATAAACACCAGAGTGACCGAGAAGGTAGCAACAGACCAAATGTGGTGCATTGACTACATGTGAAACACGATAACTGGTGGGAGTAAAACCGTGAGCAAGAGGATTTCTAACATCTTCCAAATAAAGGCGACCACTCACGATGAAAGTAGATCTTACTCCTTGAATTCCAGGTGTATAAGAAAATGAGAATTATGTTAAGGCTGAATACCTTTGGCAATAGAAGTTGAAGCAAAAGGACAATAATTAAAGAGATTTTCTCTCTCTCTCTCTCTCTCTCTCTCTCTCTCTCTCTCTCTCTCTCTCTCTCAATATGTGTGTATATATTTATATATATACACATACACATACATACATATGTACATACATACATATATATATATATATATATATATATATATATAT
>NC_089767.1:8840149-8852649 GCF_040412425.1 Macrobrachium rosenbergii
ATACTTCGTGAGCACACAACACACACACACACACACACACACACACACACACACTCACAGGGGAAGACATAATGTTTCAGTTACTCGGGCGCAGGTAAAAAGAATAAAACAACACTCAAGACTGGCACTTAAACCGTTATATTAAAGGCAAAAATAGTAAATCGCTTGTTGTACAACATGGTGTGTGGTTATAAGGACGCTGTGAACCTGTTTCCTAGGAGGTCCCCGACTTCGCCTGAAAGAGTTCGTTGGTGTGCAAGAGATAACTCATTCCATTGCTCTTTAAAGGGCAGTGTGCCGCTAAGCAAAATAATGTCAGCCCTTAAATAAAACAAACAGTGACGCTTCGTAGTTTCACAAAGGGATTTTCCGGAACAATTTTTTTTAGATGTCAACTGCGTTATTTAGCTCAAAATGAGTAGTTTTTATTTTCGAATTAGTTTGCCTTTGGCCTAAATATTTTTAGCCTGTTTTCAGTAATTATTGGTGTTAGTAGTTTTTTATTTATCCTAGTGTCTCTTTTAGTAATATATAATTATATGTACACTTCATTTGTGTTTTTTATTTAGATCAAATAAACAATTATCTCCAAATTTACAGTTGTTTACAATGATCTTATCGTTTATGGCCCGTCTTGCAATTAATTGCTTCAAGGGAAAGTTATCCTTACAGTTTTTGCCTGAACACAGTAGAAGAGGAAAGTTTAGTATATTCTGTCTCGGTAGCTCTGGTGAACTTACCTTACAAAATTAATATAGGATTATGGTAAATAAGACTTTGAGACTGGAATTCTGTAGTGACCTTTCAACATTACTTAGGGAGCTACAAAGACGCTATGTAGAAAGAAAACTTGCTGCGTGTGATGGACATCTTGCTGCATTACGCCCGAATCGTTTTCGTGTGGTGTTATGCACTTATACATAACTCCTCTGGGGCTGGAAGTCTCTCTCTCTCTCTCTCTCTCTCTCTCTCTCCTTCCTTTTCTTTCTGTAAAGTAGGCAAATGTCCCGGATGGGGCGGGCGGGGGGCGGGGGTGCTTGGGAGGTGGAGCTGAGGTAGGTAAAAGAAAGGACGCCATTGTAACACTCCGCCTGTAATTACTGGGTAAGTGTTGAAAACCAAGTGCTTTGAAATTTTTCATATTCAGAATTAGACTTAGTAAATCGTGGAAAAGCTTAACCGTAAGCATCAGCAAACAGTGCGCCATCCTCATGCTTGCACGCATTCTTCTGCTGCTTGAAAAGTGAAGCATTTTTCTTTCTTTAATAACTGGAGGACACTGATATTTTGTCAATCTGTTTTATCTCTGTTGCCCCACGTGACCTAACCACTTAAGCCGCCTTAGTACGGTATGTCTTTTCTTATTCGTTATGTTTTCCTTACCTCTATTATATCTATTGATTTTTAAATCATTATATCCATTAATTTTTTTATTCATTTTGCTTTTCTTCCCTTGTTTTATACTTTCATAATTTTAGCATTATATATCCGCAATTCGTTTCAGTCAGGAAGACTGTATCGGTAATGTCCTTCCTTTCAGGACATTATTTCTAGCTAACGTATATTCAGTGATGTAAACAAACCTTTTGTAATGATGTTTTAGTATAATATATTTGTAATTAAAATAAAAATCCCATGCTATTCAATGCATTCAAATACCAAAACATTAATGTAGTACAAAAGCCAGAACGCACTAATGTGCCACCTGCTGTTAAAATTAAAGTGGCAAGGGGATTTTTTTTTTTAGTTTTTTTGCATCATGTGTGCACAATTATCAAGAAACATGCATATCTGTGGAAGGTTAGACGTGTTTTGAGGAGCGGGACAGTTGACGGTTGAATGCGTGGTTGCCTTGCCTATTTCGAAATTTAGAGAAATCTGAGGAGGTGTTTCTTTTCGCGAGTGGAAATTCTCTCGTCATTGAATCGCTGGGTCGCTTTATCCAACATGGCGGTGTCGGGGTAATCAAAGAGCTCTTCCTCTCCTTTGAGGCCCTTTTGGGTTTTCTGAAAGAAACATATTTCCTGAGGAAACCCATTTTGCAGATGGAAAATGTAGCAGCAGATCCCCCGGGAAATTTTAAGAAGGGCTCGCGAAGGATTACCATGTTGTGAGTGAATTTCCTTATAACCGAATGATTCCGTTTAGGTTGCATTTCACTGTAAAGGAAAATTGATAGGAAGTTTGGATATTGCACAGTTTATCGTTCTGTTGTAAAACCTATTTTTGATAAATTTGCACTTTTTTGTCATTTAATAAAACAACGGTAATCATTAATAGTTAATCCCATTTATATACGTGAATACTGATGTGTGCACCTTATGTGTTCTGTGTGTTTACTTTTTCGGAAGTTTTAAATCATTATTAAAATTATTATTTACCGGTTAATGATATCATGATTCTGATAAAAAGAAGCTTTATTCTTTTTATCCAAATCAGTAAAATGTCAATGCCTCTTCATGGTCCAGCACTCTCGTACCATCACTACGCTATTTGGCCCCCTGCCAAAATCGGACAAGAGGAAAAAACCAGTAGTATGAGTATAACATTTCACATTAAATGTCTTTGTTGGCCGTGATTTTCTTGTTTCCCTTCTTTCTCTCTTTCTTTCCCCCTTTCCAATTATTCCAATCATTTGAACCCTCTCGTGTCCTTCCTCCTTTCCCCTCTTTCCTCCAGTTTCTCTTCCACTTTATATTTTCGTCTTTCGTTTTCTCTTCATTCTGTTTCTGTCCAGTTTATATCTTTTCCTCCTCTTTCTGTATTCCCTACTGTTCCCTGCTCCCTTTTCCTCTCCTCCATTTTCCTCTCCTCCCCTCACTCAACTTGCGGTAGGGGAAAGCAGAGGTCAGGAGTTCCTTCTTGCAAAGTGGAGGAAGAAGTTTGGGACACGGCTTGGCTCCCTCTTTGCATGGGGCTGATGATATTGCTTGTTGAGGTCAGAGTTGATACACGAGTTGATTTAACTTCCCGCAAGTTCTCCCTGATTTGTGAAAGGAGCAGCAGGGTGTGCGAGAGGGAGATGATGCCGGAGTGGGAGTTTGTGTATATACAGATGATGATGAGTGGCGGCATTCCCGGAGGATCTTCCATGCCAGTTTGGATGCAATGTTTTCAAGAACCCTCACACGGACTATCACTGCTTCAGATTGAACAGTAAGCTATATGCATTCATATAAACTGTGCAGTTATTAATATTCAGATAATAAATTGAGCATTGGGCATTAACTAGAAATCAAATTGAGCTATAACTCACACCGTGACATCGACTCGACAGCAAATTAATCACTGGGTAATAAGTGGTGTCATATTAGGGAACAGGTAATTTAATGACGCCAAACTCAGCAATAAGCAATGTCTGATGTGGAATACAGCAGTGGGTGGCAGTATGAGATCAAACCAAGCAATAGGATATGTCTCGACATAATATCATTATTGGCATACAAAGAACAATCAGGCTTTGACGAATACTGGAGACTAAAAGAGCCACTTGTGTCGATCTACTCATTATGAGTGCTGCTGCATCCGGACAATCATTGGTTTCATTGCCTTGCAGCTTTGCTAGTCTTTCTTTTAATTTTGTAAGTGCTATCTTACACATTACATGTCTTTTAGCATCCTTTTATGATTAAAGAAAGAAGCCTTCGCAAAATTAGCTGAAAGGTGTGAATTAATTCATGTTAGTACTGTTTCTTATGAGAAAAGATACGAATAAACTAACTTGTGTGATTAATTTTCAGAAATTTATTTTTTGTCTATTGCTTCATCTTTAAACATCATTGTTTAATATTCATTGTGATTTTTAAAATTAAATTTTGACAGCTGTCAGAAAAATAAAAAATATTCGTATACAAGGAATATGAATGTAATCAGCAAGTAGAACCTTTGAGGTGACGGAAAGTCAAATGTGTTCATTTTTCCCCCTCCAGAATTTTTAAGCTACGTTCGCCATAATTCCGTTCCTTTTCAGACTACACAAGTTTTGGATGGCTAGAAACTTTTCAGACAGAACAAATATTATGGGAAGCTCTAATAAATTATTTCAAAGTAGATTTTTTTTTTTTTAATTTGGGAGGCTATAAAAAAGTTAAAAGCAGATTTTTTAACTTTGTGGAGGTTCAGCCTTCATGTTTATTTAGAGAATATGCATAATCATACTCCTTTGATATTATTTGCTTGATGTATTTGTATCTGAGAAACTATTAAATGTGTTTACGATCCTTCGTTTATTTTATGTCTCATCCCTGAGACATTGTTGTAACCATAAGAAATTAGGTTTTTGGTGTCGTTTATAATACAAGTAATTGACAGAATGTTATAAATGCTTAGATTTTTTCTCGTTCTTTGAATTTCCAGATTGTTCCTCATTTTTGACAACGACTAATAATTGAAAGAACTTTAATAATCAGTGTTTTTCCCTTGCTGAAGTTTCTGGTTAATAACCCATGCATAAATCACAGATTATTATACATAATATCGGTTCACGGTGATTATCAGCAAGCTCATTTCTGTAAAAAGACCTTCGTCGACGTTGATTGTTCGAATAGCGCACGCGCGCATGCGCACTAGTTGATGAGTCGCAATCAATTAGCATCCAACGTTTGGAAGTTCCAGCTGTCAGGCGCTAGAAGACATTAACGTCATTCCTTAATTGCTGGTAATCATCATTCCCTTCACCTCCTTCTGCGAGTCAGCCTTGCATCATCATTATCATTACCGTATTTCACCCTCATCAGTCATTCCTCATCATTACCGTATCATCTCTCTAATCGTTCTCTTGAATCTGTCATCATCATCATCATTATCATTATCTTGTTAGTTTTCTGGAAAGAAAATGTTGTGTCAGCTTTGTCCGTCCGCACTTTTTTCTGTCCGCACTTTTTCTCCGCTCTTATCATCAAAACTACTGAGGCTAGAGGGCTACAAATTGGTATGTTGATCATCCACCCTCCAATCATCAAACATACCAAATCGCAGCCATCTAGCCTCCTCAATAGTTTTTATTTTATTGAAGGTTAAAGTAAACCACAATCGTTCTTCTGGCAACGATATAGTATAGGCCACCACCGGGCCATGGTTCAAGTTTCATGGGCCGCGGCTCATACAGCATTATACCGAGACCACCGAAAGATAGATCTGTTTTCGATGGCATTTATTATACGCTGTGGCGGCTGTGCAGAAAAATCGATTGCGCCGAAGAAACTTCAGCGCACTTTTTATTGGTTTTTGTCCCTGAATCGGAAATGATACTCCTTGAATATCTATTCATCTCCTCATTTCTCAGCCAGATCCGCCAACCAGGACCCGGCCATTAATAGCAAAACGAAAGAGAGAGAGAGAGAGAGAGAGAGAGAGAGAGAGAGAGAGAGAGAGAGAGAGAGAGAGAGAGGAAAAAAAATTAACGAGTCCTCACCCGTAATGAGGATTTATCAGATCTCGTTTACTTGCTCAAAGGTATCAATTACTCCTCCTTTCGGTTATCTCTAGTGAAGTACTAATGGTCTCACTGATTCTCTTGGGGAGAGACTTTTATATGTTACTAATTACGCTGCTGTTGGTTTCCCTCTCTCTAAATGTGTGTGTGTCTGGGTTGCAACATTCTCTATCTTCCGCTACTCAATGTTTTTCCTTGTCGCTTTGTATACGTACTATTGTAGGTCGCTTGCGTTTGCAACAGATCGCGTTGATTTCAAACAATTTTATGGATTGGGCTGTACATATTAAATTTTTTGAGGAATTGGTACTCGTTAGGTTGCACTGAAATTTACTTGAAGACAAAACGCGTATTCAGTGTTAAGAAGTCAGATTGCAGTTTATTGTTTTATATGTGATATACAAATATATAATCTCTCTCTCTCTCTCTCTCTCTCTCTCTCTCTCTCTCTCTCTCTCTCTCTCTCTCTCTCTCTCTCTCTTTTCCATTATTGGCTCTCGTCTCACGTAATTCCCTTTTCACCATCCTACCCCCTGATGACTCCATCCCGAAAGCCATTAGCATCTTGTCTGTGGTGTTAACCTCTGGTGTTAACAGCTGACAATCACACTCCGTTTACGATATCCGATAATGAGAATGAGTTCGGAGCCGGAAACTCGGCAAATGTTATGGTGCAGTGAGCTTCCAGACCTTCTGGAAGCGAAGGTCTTTGCGAGATGATTGGGGTCTACCGTTTGTTCTCCGTGCATTACTTGTGGTTTATTGCAAGTGGGCGATACGAAATGCTGTATCAGGTTTCCACTGATTCCTTATTTGATGCTTGAGAGATGGTCTTTGCTCTGGATTTACTGATGTCGCCCTTGCAGGGACGTCTGCATTTCGAGGTGTTATTGATCTTGCAAAAGGAATGAAAGAGAGTATGTCAGTGAAAAAAGTGCAAAATAAGTAAACGAAGTAATCTTACGAAATGACCTTAGAATCCGGGAAACGCAAGTGTGTGCAAGATGCAGGTGGACACTCAGTGTGTTTAGGGAGGTTAATGTGCTGTCGATGAACATTTATGTTAGGCGTATGAAGTGTAGGTGTAGACGATTTCTGAATGAATTTACTGGATGAATGTGGCATTGCCGACATCTCGACTTTATCAGGAGTCGTCTTTTTAATGGAAAAATTTTTTGATGGTGAAATAATATTTGTAGGGGATGGGGGAGGGGTCTGGGTCTGTAGAAGGGTTAAAATGAAAGAGAACTCACATATCGAGTTAATGGTGGAATAATTTTTGGTACCCCAAAAGTCATCATAGGTGTTAAAACAGAATCGTTCTCATTTATACAATTGGTAATTCGTCTGATATTGCTTAAAATTCTGATGACATGCTTTCATTTACTGACCTTATTGTTCTTGACCTGGTAACATAAACACTGATCCAAGGTGCCCCCGTAAAAGAGATTATCCAGAGCGCCAAGTATCGAGATTTGTGGACCTTTCAGTTGAGTCACGTCGTCCGATTCGGTCTTCCTGGAGTTATTTTGTTTGGGAATCCACGAAAAAGCCCGTATCAGTAGGGTGAAGTCTTTTAATCCTGACACCACATGTTTCCGATTTCCCAAGGGATAGTCATTTAGTCGAAACATGAGTAATCATGTTAAAAAAGTATGATTTAGCCGTTACAGAGTCAAGGAAATAATACAATGGACTACTTTTTTTTTACCTAACCACACCGTAAGTCTTTGGCAGTGCCGCACGTGCCCGTCCTTACTCAGCCTAATGTGGCCCAGTCTCAAGCTGTATGTCCTTGACTAACCACTTACGTGAAAAATTACTTCATCTCTGTACATAATATATTCAACTGCCTATGCTGCGCAAACCTAATACGACGATCTTTGAGTTGACGTTTTTTTTAGGCGAAAATGACTGCTGGAGAAGATGCGACAAGTCTAACCCCAAGATTCCCGTTTCCTGTGGTAAATTTAAAACTGATTTCCGTAGTCTCTCATCCATAGACCTGCATACTCGAGCATATGACTCGGAATCATTAGTTTCGTTATCCACTGAGGTGTCAGTCACGGCAGTTCCTTTTTTGAGAAGTGAGAGAAGTTCTTGCGAAAAGTTGCTAAGTGGGGTGGCAACATCATGTGTAAGCAAAGGAACGCGCTTTGTTCTTTGCGTTATTATTAACTTAACTGCCATATCTTGAAATCAATAAAAATAAAATTAATGCAATGAGAGACGCGTTGAAAGAATCAGTTACACATATCAAATCACAATAGAAAACATCCCTTGTGGTTTGCGTGGCTACAAACTGAGCCTTCTGCTCGGCTAGACCTTTGCCATACTATGTGTAATATACATACATATATATTATATATATAGATATATATATATATATATATATATATATATATATATATATATATATATATATATATATATATATATATATATAAATGGAACACATCGAGCAATTTCAACCAAACTTGGTATACATATGACTTACTATCTGAAAAGAATACTGTGTGGGTAAGACATCACTGGCGCCAAAGGGGGTTGGGGTGGGAAGGGCTTCACTGATACGGGGCTGGTTCTGCCGTAGACTAAGTAACTAAATAAACTCTATAGATTTATCATACCTCATTTTGGTATACTCTCTGGAAAGGATACTGTGGGGATAAGACATCACTGGCACCTAAGGGCGTGGGGGTGGGAGGGGGGTGACATGTAAAAATAACCGAAAACGACAGATATTAGTGTATAATTCATAGTTTTCGAGTCACTGAGATGAATAGTGACACTCCCAGTGCCCTGTAAGTCAAGTTCAGCCCCGATAGGGAGGTGAAATATAAAGTGTCAAAAATGACAGACATTAATGTCTGATCCATAGTTTTCAAGGTCACTGAGATGAATAGTGACATCCCTGATGCCCTTTAAGTCCAAGTTCAGCACTGTTAGATATGGGAGGCGAGAAGGCGTGAAATTTAAAATGTAAAAAATACTGGGCAATGTAACGGAAGCAACTGTCTTAACAGGAGAGAGAGTGAGAGAGAGAGAGAGAGAGTAGAGGGTGTGTTAGGGAGGAGAGAGAGAGAGAGAGATTTATCAGTTGTTATTCAGTTTTCCCTGGCAGCACCGGGTTGGTCAGCTAGTATGTGTATATATATATATATATATATATATATATATATATATATATATATATATATATATATATATATATATATATATATATATGCATATATGTATGTATATATGTATAAAAATGGTATATATAAAAGTCTAGCATATATAGATTTATAAAAATATATATATTTTTATATATATATATATATATATATATATATATATATATATATATATATATATATATATACATACACACATACATATACACCACACAGCTTATTTGGACATGGAAAAGCATGAACGTATATAACTAAATATTATCATGGTCTCAGTGTAAAAGAAGAGAGTGTGGCAGTCATTCTTCAAAGAAAATCCATTTCATAATCATCCGCACCAGCTCCCCCGATCCCGTTTATCCCGAAGAGATTCTGCGTTGGGGAGAAGTGAAAGCGTGTGAATCTGCTCTGCGGTTAGATTCAAAGGCCTCTGGAGAATGACCTCAGAAAATGACCTTCCGGGTCATTGCCTAACAATCGGGTCTGTGATAGAACCTCATTGTTGTGATCATTTAACTCTTGGGCCAGTCTGAACCCTGCCTCTAGGGCAGCGTTCCCGGTGTAAATCGCGCTTCCGACCTTATTTGTTTGTGGTGGGTAAGATTAGTTTTTAGAGCGTGCACGCGCACTTCCAGTGCAGTATTGATGCGCGCGTGCTCTAGAATATTGTTATAGTTGATAGATATATCTGAGATAAACTTCAAGAAAAATTAAAGTTCCCGTTCACTTTAATTTTCTATTTTGTTCTTAGTTCATTCCTCTTGAAAAAGAGAATTCTTTCATTTCATTTTGCCCGAAGCGTTTAGCAACTTATCTTTCTTATGAGTATTTTATAAGATGGATGAAATTACTGACAAAAATAACCTGTTCAGGCTAGTGCTGGTGAATGTTAATAGAGAGAAAATGCTTGATAAGTTCAAAGTCCTTTTTGTAATGTTCTTCTTTTCCCAGTCTTTAACATTGCTTCCTTCCATGTGCTCCTGCTCTTTCGTGTCAATATTGACTCTCCTGGTACTCAGTGGGCCTTTGCGAACTCTTGCACTTTTAAAATCCCTAAAGTAAAGCTTCTGTTTGCGCAGGCAAGTGTTTTTGTTGGTACGCACGGAAGTGAGTTATTATTATTACGAAATACATTGACAACAGCTCTCTCTCTCTCTCTCTCTCTCTCTCTCTCTCTCTCTCTCTCTCTCTCTCTCATCATTACTTCTGTTTCATTAAGGAAAGACTGTTATGTATCCCTCTTTTCTCCTTTCCCTAGGAATTACTTAAAATCTGCAGCGTCTGCTTTGTAGCTTCTAACACAATTTTGTCATCCCTTAACATGAGTTGACTGATCAAGAAGGTCGTCTTATGTTTAAAGCGTGTGCGTCTATGTTGTCTTTGAACTTTGAAAAAGGTTTTTCATTGCGGTTATTGTTATTATAATTGCTGCCTGATGGTACGTACACACACACACACACACACACACACACACACACACACACATATTTATATATATATATATATATATATATATATATATATATATATATATATATATATATATATATATATATATATATGTATATATATATGTGTGTATGTGTAATTTTATTTGTTCTTTATACTATAGCAATCCAGTCAGTAGGACATAGTATGCAATTATTGGCATATATTATCTTTCCATGTGGTATTTAAGTAATATTTCTATGAAGGGAACATAACTTGTGCTGTTAAATTTTCACCGCCTGTTAAAGATCATATAATATAATTTAGCCTTTATAAACGAAGTAAAACTTGAGAATAATAAGATTCTTCAATACGGTCCAAACAATGGTTCGTTTTCTTTATGGAGTTGAAGAAAAGAAATATCATGGCGAAGAAAATCTGCATCGACAAGAGTGCTTGTTCCAGTTGAAAGTGCTACTTAAGTCGCTTTAATTTGTCAATAGCCACAAAACCCGAAAAAAAAGCCCAGACGATCGACAGAGAGAAACAAGTAAAAAATGCGCTGAATTTTCTTCGGCGCAATCTAGTTTTCTGTGTAGCGCATAATGTTGTATGAAACTCTCAGCCACGGCCCATGAAACTCTCAACCGCGGCCCATGAAACTTTCAGTCACGGCCCGGTGTGGCCTGTGTTATTGGCACCTATAGCGGTGCCAGGCGCACGATCATTGCCAACTTTAACCTTAAATAAAATAAATACTATTGAGGCTAGAGGGCTGCAATTTGATATGTTTGATGATTGGAGGGCAGATGACCAATATACCAATTTGCAGCCCTCTAGCCTCAGTAGTTTTTAAGATCTGAGGGTGGACAGAAAAAGTGCGGACGGACAGACAAAGCTATCTCGATAGTTTTCTTTCACAGAAAACTAAAAACTAAATCTTTTATAGCATTAGAAACCGAACTGAAGACTCTCCGCGTTTCCTCCAGTCGGAAGTTCCCGATGTGAAGACACCCTTGACTTTTTATCGGTTTCTTTAGATCGCTTATCAGGAGAGTAAGGCTGGGCAAGAAAAAGAGGTAAATGAGCAGTTCTCCTCTCGCTTGCTCCTCTCTCATTTTTGGTATAAACCCTTCTAAAATATCGCGAGATACTGTGCGATATCTCTTATATTTTTACCTACAAATTATTTGTGTCACGACTACAGTAGGTTATTTCTCAAGCGAACAGACTTCACCTTCTCAGATTCACCTATTTTTCGTAATTATTTTGTCGATTTAATTAATTTTCAGCTTGGAAGATACGCCGGGCTTTATTAAGGAAGCCAAAGAAAAATTTGTTTTCCAGTGACATTGGCTTAATAGAATTTGACTGCTTTTGGAGTAAACCCAAGGTTGTAATCAGAAACAGACAGACAAAGTTAGATCTCTATTTTTTTTTACCATGCTAATATAAGTTTATGTATCAACACTTATAACCATTTAGAAGTTACATTATTTAGCTGCTGTTAGATTTTTGGTCCTTTAGGTGAAATTGATAGACTAACGATGATTGCTTTCTTTTTTCACTCAGGTGGTGAGGTCGTGCGCCGGCTGGCGGATAGTGCAGCTGTACTTAGGCCGTACTTCCTTTTTGCATTTCTCATGCTCCATCGAATGACCTTGGCTGACCCTGTGGTGACTACATCCGGGGACCAGGTCACCACGACCCAATACCTCACCGCCATTCCCGAGGAAACCTCGACCTTGACCAGTGAAAATGGGCTCGGAGGTCTAGAGGTCATGGACTTGCGGCGAGATCCAAATTCGCCGTTCATCCTCAGAGATCCGTGAGTAGCCTGTCCCCTCAGTGCTTGTGTTCTCATGCTCTTGCCATTACTTTTCCCTTCAGCTGGGTGGTGCGGACATTATCTTCTTGCATGTGTCACGAAGTTTTTCATTATTGTTATCCATTTTGCTTAATGTACATAATTTTCTATGGTTATCTTAGTGTTCTTGTGATGCGTGTGTATGTCGCGTCATGCATTTTACCATCAGAATTATAAATAATTTCTTGTTTCCATTAGGTTATCACGTAATCGCTACGATTTTTTCTTTAGGAAATAAGTGTCCTAAAACAATATTTTCATTGATAAATATGTATATGTATATATACATATATATGTGTGTGTATGTGTTTGCGCGAGCATGTTTTTGACAGCTGCAGTTATTTCTTTGACTTTTCGACTTCCTTGCACGTTTTAGAATACGCTTATAACTACAAACCTGTATCTGAGCGGGAAATGATCGAAGCTCCCACCTTCCGTGACAACTCATAAAGGTTCAAACGAAAACAATATATATATATATATATATATATATATATATATATATATATATATATATATATATATTATATATATATATATATATATATATATATATATATATATATATAAATATTTATACTGTATATATGTTGAA
>NC_089767.1:8855149-8857649 GCF_040412425.1 Macrobrachium rosenbergii
CCTGTCGCTCATCATATAAGAAATAATAATGAATATGCAGTGGCTCATTGTGAGCATTTTATTTATGCAGTGGATTTGAACGCCTTTGTGGAGCAGTTCCACCTCATTTAATTCTGAATACTTTTTTCGTGGGAGGAAAATAAGTTATCATCCCTTTGAAATATTATTTTGGGACAGATTTTATTACCTGCATCGAGTAGTCTGTGCAGTCTCTTGCATTTTTACCCTGGAACTTGTTTGGCGCAGAAAGGTGGATGGGGCCAGCTTTACAGACAAGATTTTATCCGCTCTCAGGGGAAAAAAAAGGGAATATCGTATTCTCTCCTTCATCCCAGATGCGGTTACTCTTTGCTAATGTATGTTTATGTCTCTTCTGGCTTTAGCCTTGACTTGCCTTTTCCCTGTATTGTAAGTCGGGTTTTTCTTATTTTTCTGACTTTCCATTTTTTGCAATATACGTACAATTAACTCATTTTCTGTTACTTTTATAGCCCTTATGACTTATATATATATATATATATATATATATATATATATATATATATATATATATATATATATATATATATATATATATATATATATATATATATATATATATATATATATACATACATACATACATACATACATACATACATACATATATACATATATATATATATATATGTGTGTGTGTGTGTGTGGTGCAATTCCTGTTGAAATCATTGGCATTATTCATATACTATCTTTTTACCTAGACTTTGAATCAGTCTGTATTTTTTTTTTTTCTTTTTTACCCTTCTGGCAAGCTTCTGAGAAATAAGGAAAAATTATTCACGTTTCTTTCCTGTTACTTATTATAGTCGACGGACAGTTTCTTCGCTTATCGGCGACGTCCTCAGGACTAAATTAAAAATTGACATAACAGTTTTTGTTGCTACATGCGGACTTCAGCCTTAAATTTCAAACATGACGTCATTGGGGCTCTGAATTTCTATTTTAGACGCAGCCGTTAAGACCGAATATAATAATAAAAACGTGTATGTCAGTTTGTAATTTAGTCCTGAAGACGTCGCCGAGGGAATGGTCCGCCGACCAGAAGTAAATTGAAAAACATTAATAATTTTTCCTTATTCCTGAGAAGCTTGCCTGAAGAGAAAAAGAAGAATCATTGACCGATTCAAACAATTCAAAGTGTACATGAAAAAGATAATATCTGCGTATAATGTCGTTGACTTCAATGGGAATTGCTTAAAGAGAGAAAATATGCTCAAAAAGCATATATACTGTATATGTATATATATATATATATATATATATATATATATATATATATATATATATTATATAAATATATATATATATATATATATATATATATATATATATATATATATATATATATATATATATATATATATATATATATATATATATATATATATATATAGCATAAATGAACGTTATGATGTTGAAGATATTTTTCCGGAAAATGTGGGACACTGATTATGCTGTGGTTCTGAATGTCGGTTTGACTCCATTTATTTTGATGGATTGCAGGCCAGCCGACTGCTATTGCTTCCCTAAGAGGCTTCGGAAGAGACTCAGAGATACTTCGATTTCCTTTTTGGGCACTGATGTCCTGTGGAAGCTTCAAATGGGCGATAAGGTCTTTGGTGACTAATCTCCTCATGCTGGCAGGTTTCTGAAGCATTTTACGTTGTATAGTTGATTTCGGTCCCCTTTCACTTAACGAAAGATAAATTCTGGATATGATAATAGAAAACCTTAAACTTCTTAAATGTATATGATTTCAACAACACGAGCTTGAAGTTCACGTAAGCACCTTAAAGAAGAGACTGACATAGTGATGTGAAGAAATTTTTTTCTCTCAAAAAGGCATCATGCATTCATAAATAGAACAAATAATTCATTCCTTCTGGATGTGAGAAATTGCAGGAAGTTCAGTTTAACCACCTCCGTAATCTGAGAATCGCTCAGTTCTGATGATGGTGAACGGAAGTAATTGAAATGAGAGAAAATTTATACACAAGAATTAAAAGAAAAAAAACACAGAAAGTTGGTGAGATATCAATATGAAAGAAAATTGGAGGAAAGCTTAGTTACTATATACAAGAATTTGAAGAAAAAATCGGTGATAGAGATGAGTAAAATATTTGAGTAACTGTTGGATTTGATATATTACAAACGATATGGACGAAAGCTCGTTCAGAATACATTCATGGCAAATTCTAAATTGAAAATATTGTCTGATACATTTTTGTTTTAATGTAGGATAAAACAGGGAATAATTAGGGATACGACACTTTCAAAATCAGCGTAATGTTGTTCGTAAGGAAACATCGGAGAGAAAGGACGGAAACAAGAACCAGTCGCAAGAAGAAGGGATAGCATAGAAAATTAGTCAAGATTGATAAAGATAACATAGAGCAAAAAACCAAGAGAGCTGTCTAAATTATCAAAAAAGAAGTTATGAGATTATGAGGGGAACACTTCT
>NC_089767.1:8860149-8867649 GCF_040412425.1 Macrobrachium rosenbergii
TTTGAGACATCCCGGGATTTGCTAATCAACGGATGGTTTGCTCAAAAGAAAATGGATGTTACAGACTAAATATAAAAAACAAAGCCACTTATAAAAAACATAAAAACATCTCACACATCTCGAACTCTCGCCATACCCGCGCAATTTAAGAAAGGGCGTTTATATATATGTATATAAATTTATATACATATAATTATTCGAGACCACAGGTTATAAAGCCAAATCAAAACGTCCTTCAAGAGAAGGCATATATATATACAAAAATGGGAATAAATATTAAAAGAAGAAGATATATATATATATATATATATATATATATATATATATATATATATATATATATATATATATTAAAAAGGTATATGATAAGTCACGCCCTACTTTGAGATGAAAATAAAATAAAGATTTTATAACAGATGTTTTTAAAAACCTTATTACAAACCTTATTACAGACAGTAGCATTCGTGAACGTTACATTAATTATGAAGTAAAAAATTCGTAAAGTATTTAAATTCCACATAATTTTATAAATATTCGTGTATGCAACACATTTTCTCAAATTAACAGATACTTATTTCTGCGCCGATTGACGCGTATTCACTGGAATGTCTTGGAGTGCATTGGTTCGTCTCTCTTCCAGCTCGTTCAGGTTACCTGGTTTCCAGTGATGAACCTCACCCTTGGTCCATTAAATCAGAACCAGTCTGCGAGCAGACTCTTCATAGCCGCCCGTCTGCCTGTTCCATACTGTGAATTCTGAATTTTGACATTGTAAACAAATGTAAATGTTTAATGTTGATTTATTGAGCCTTTATGAATTTTGAATTCTGATTTATTACTCCACTTTGTGGAACATGTTTTAAAAGTACTTGGTTGAATAGTATATATATATATATATATATATATATATATATATATATATATATATATATATATATATATATATATACATTCACACACACACATACTTATATCTATATCTGTATATATATATATATATATATATATATATATATATATATATATATATATATATATATATATATATATATATATACATCTTTTCTTTTGTTTCTTTTTTTTCTTTTAACGTGCTTTTATTCCCATTTTTGTATGGGGTAAGCACGATGCCTTCTTTTGAAGGACTTTTTGATTTGGCTTTGGGGTAGACCTGTGGTTTCGATCGGCTGCCCTGCCTGACATCGCTTAGACCCCGGTACGTATGTTTCATGTATCATACCCGACCCAACGCCCTTTCTTCCCAGCAGTGAGAAGTTATTGCGCGGGTATGGCGAGAGTTCGAGACGTGTGAGATGTTTGTTATGTTTTTAGAAGGTGTTGTAGTGGCATTGTTTTGTGTGTGTATTTAGTCTGTAACATCCATTTGCTTTTTAAGCAAACCTATCCGTTGATTACATACATAATCCCGGGATGTCTACACGGATAGCAAAGTGTGTGCCTCTCTTGATCAGTCGGCTGCGGGTTTGAACCCGCGCCACAGACCTCTACTAAGTCCGAAGCTGCTGCTGTAACCGACTGAGCCATCGAGGCTCTATATATATATATATATATATATATATATATATATATATATATATATATATATATATATATATATATATATATATATATATATATATATATATATATATACTATATATATATATACATACATACATACATACACACACACACATATCTATATCTATATCTATATATATATATATATATATATATATATATATATATATATATATATATATATATATATGTAATGTGTGTGTGTTGCGTATGAATGTGTGTGTCAGCGCATGCGTACTTATGTTTTCTGAGGGTCGCTTTTAATGAATAAAATGACCATTATTCCAAGAACTGTGTCCGGTGAGCTTGCCCTGATTGGTAATAACAAGGTAAGGAAGATTTTGCTTGCTGTAGCTCCATATCGTCTTTAATTTATTTTTTATTTATTCATTAAAGAGAACTAAGACTAAAGGCGTTAAGACGACCACTGCCCGAGTCCTGTTTTTGACGGTGAAAAGTTGATGTCGAAGTTCCTCTCTATTGGTATCTTTATTTTTGGCTTTTTTCCTATCCCCTACTCTTTTGCATTTTTATCTTATTCATTCGTAAAAGCTGCTAGCTATGCCATTTTTAAATACCATTTTCCACCATTATTATTGGTTTAAATATATAGTAGTGACTGTTATCACCTACTGAATTTTTATGAAACCTTCCTACTTATTCCTTGTCTTGACTATTGCCTGCGGTGTGAGTTTTTTTTTTTTTTTTACTTCTTCATCACTATTGCCAACTTTTCTTTTCCGAATAGGTGATCTTGGCTTTGCTTTCTGTTACTTCTATTATCTTCCGTTAATGCAGTGATTCCTGTCGTTCTCCCTTGGGATTTATTTTCATATTAAATTATCATTGTCATTATTTTGTTTGTTTTTTCATTTGCTTTCCTTCTTTACCATCTCTTTTTCCGATGTACGTATCGCATCGTTTCGCTTTTTACAACCGAATTTCTTTTTTATTTTCCAGCAGTGACGTCTGCCATTCTGCTTTTTTTTTTTGTGACACGTAATCTTTCTTTCGATACTACATTTTTTACTACATTTTACTTCCGATGTCTGCCGGACATATTTTGGCCGTGACGTCTGCTCTCATTCTGTCGTTATTGACGTTGGTCGTGAGGGTTTGTCTCGTGTTCGTTTTGCCTTTATGCGTTTACTGTGTTTGGCACTTCCCTCCCGATGGCGCCCTTTTTGCCCGTTCTGGAGTTGTTCTGCTCAGGTGAGCTCAGGTACAAAGTCTATTTTTGTCCATTCGTTTGCATTTTCAGCTTTTGGCGAACGAAGTGCGTAAGTTCCGAGATGAGCTCAGAGGTGTACCAATGCCGATATTTTCGTCCAATCTGAATACCTTGCAGAAGTCTCGTGTATCCCAAGTAACATTCCCTAATCCCCTGCACCCCATCTCTCTCGGGTTTAATTTGGTTGGATTTTTTTCATTTTGTTCTGGCGCTTACTGTCTCCCAGTTAATTCGGACTATTCTCTTTCCCTCTCGCTCTCTTCTTAAGTTAACGTCTTTATTGTCAGTCTTTGTGCCAGTTATGTTCTTTCTCTCCTTGTGTGAACATTTCTAATCTTCCTTCTCTAATTGCTTCAAGGAGATGGTACAGCGTGTTCCTGTGGGGAGCTCTCGTTTTCATTGTCCTTAAATCTTACTCATTTCTACGGCTTTGTGTTTTGTAGGGAAGACAGGTTACTCTCCTATAAAACAATTTTATTGGCATCTCTCTCTCTCTCTCTCTCTCTCTCTCTTTTTCTAGTTTTTCTAACCCAATTTTCCAGCTCTCTCTCTCTCTCTCTCTCTCTCTCTCTCTCTCTCTCTCTCTCTCTCTCTAATTTTTTCTAACCCTTCATTTTCCATTTTTCCAGCTCTCTCTCTCTCTCTCTCTCTCTCTCTCTCTCTCTCTCTCTCTCTCTCTCTCTGTTTTGTTGATAATTACCCTTACCTTATACCGTTAGGTGATTTCTCTACATTTGCACAGACCATTTGAGAATATCCTGAATAATTTCTCTTTATCTATATTAGCCTGCGTTTTCTGAGTACGTAGTGTGCCGTGCTTTAATGCTTTTAACCATTATTTGATCAAAACAACGAAACTTTTAGTAGTGTGGTTTACTAAATAACTTTGAAACACTATCGGATTTAAGTTATATTTCAGCTACTTTGAAAAGTGTTATGAGATAGTGAATGTTTCCCGTAGAGGGGTCAGATCATTTCAGCCTCTCTCTCTCTCTCTCTCTCTCTCTCTCTCTCTCTCTCTCTCTCTCTCTCTCTCTCTCTCTCTCTCTCTCTCTCAGACACAAACACAAGCTTTGTTCCTTAACTGATTGTTGGATTGGCATCTTGAAACTCGACATATTACGGAGATTTAACTCTTTTTCTTGAAAAAAAAAAAAATTTGATTTAGGATATATAGATGTACAGTAAAGGTAATTATTTTCATAGAAAACTTTTTTCTGTTAAGGGTTAAGATTATTCTCACGTCTTTGCCACCGAAAATTTCACCCTTACCCTTTGTGGAAGTAGAGTCACAACTAGCCCTCCTAGCGTGGACACTGCTACGACGTTTTAAGCAAGTCAGGATTCATTGCCCAAGTGGAGATCGACTACATCCGAGGCTACTACTTTTGCCACTGCTTTCCCCCTCTGCTGATTTAAGCAAACCTGGCTGATATTCTTGCCTTTTGAAAGTGTGACAGAACTGTCAGCCACCTCTTTGGTCATGAGCTAATGCTGTTTTCCAGAAACAAATTCGTTGTCTCGAAAGTGTACCGACTTCATATAATTTAATTTTACTTGACCAAGCAAGAATTTCCTGTCTTTTGGCTTCACTGATCATAAAAGGCCCATTGATGATGTGATTATTTCTTCCGTTTGCTTCATTTCTCTTTTATAAAGCAAGTAAAGCCTTAAACTCTCCGTCTGATCCTTATATATAAATACTGTTTTCACGACGAAAACAAAAATATTTCATGTTAAATAGCTCAAATTACAAGAAAATAGATACACCTTTTTATATCACAGGGAATCTCGCAAAAACTAAGCGTCTATAATATGAAGGCACTAATGAGCCTTCTGTTCTTCACCACACCAGCAAAAATGATGGTGATTTAAGGGGGTGGAGTGTAGGGGGAGATTTCAGAAGACTCCATTACAGTGACTAATACCATAAGCAGTTTCGAGAAACAATTCTGTCCCCCAAAATAGTGAAAAGAGAACAGAAAAGAGAGAGAGAGAGAAAAAAAAAAAACACTAGTAGAAGAGGGAAAGTTTCTCTGAAAGCTGTAGCATAAAAAGCGGGGTTTAGACCCTTCCCTCACCCCCCCGCCAGTCTTCTTTAGCGGAGCACTTGGATAGTGTGGACCAGTGGTCCCCGATCCAGCTGCGTTACAAATCACATCAGCCCCCTCCCATCCCCTTCCCCATCCCCTACCCAATCCTCCTCCCTATCCGCAGCACTTATCCCACGGATTGTCCTCTCCTTCTTTTCTCTCCTTTGCCCTCCCCTCCTTCCCCACTAGTGGTCGCGTCCCCTTGCTTTTCCCCCTCTTTCAACTTGCCATTCTCTACACCATCTCCCCTCTAATCTTCCCTTGCACGTTAGTAGGTATCCTCCTAAACTTTAGACTAATTCACGTGTGTTGTTCTCTCTGCTCCCTCCCCCTTTCTCTCTCTCTCTCTCTCTCTCTCTCTCTCATTGCTCTCTCTCTCTCTCTCTCTCTCATTGCTAATTCTCTCTCCACGCTTTTCATTGCCCGTTCCTCCACCCCGTTCCTTCGTTACTCTTCCCTGACACAACTAATGCATTTACATCGGATCAAATACGTTCATTCGAAAGGCTGTCACTTGGACGTGTGTGGGGAAGTTGCCGTTGACATTATTCTTGATGGTGTCGCAGTGCATCTCGTTTTTATTTTCGTTTTTGCTGCTCCCTCTTTTTTTGCAGCTGTTGTTGTTCCAAGGAAACTCTTGCCCACTCCGGCTTTGTTGTCCATATCGTTGGCTACATAAATGTCTTTGTGATCATAAAGTTCTATTTGATTAGTCTTGGTTGGTGATAATGTTGTTATTGTGGACGCAGATTTGCGGAAAGGTTTCTGTGAAATTAGCGTCGTTTTGGGGATTATTTTGGTTTGATTCGTTCTCCACCATTGTTGATGTTATGTTAAAAGATTTCATTATCATAGTTATGTCTTGGAAAATTACCCGTTTAATATGACCAGTGAAGATAATGGATTCAATTCCCCAATATAAAGAATAAAAAAGTATTCCCCTTCCCTGTGGCATTGATTAATATGATTTGTTATCTAGACAGCAGGCTCCTTTAGGCTTATCCCAACTTTAAAATCTCAGCTATGTTGTTTCGGACAAAAATCCATATGGATATCGCACAGGTGGCGGAGACGCGTTGGTATTAGCTTAAACGAAGGGTTGTTACAAGGTTTACAGTACTAAGGCATAGCTAATAACTATTTTTGTTTGTGTCTTCTTTTGTCAGCGAGATTTTTTCTTTTTGTTGTCAGGAAGAATTACATTATTATAATTTTTTCGTAATTCTATATTTTCATGCTGAGATGCCAAATAATATAATTATAAGAGGTATGAATATTTCTGGTATGAACTCATTTTTAAATAAGTTACACTATCAATGAAATCAGTTCTTCATCACTATGGCTTTGAGAAGAGAGTAATTTATTTAATACTTTCAACTCAATGTCAGCATCAGTGACAAATTGTCTATATACTTCTTTCTTGTAACGTTTTATTATTTGTTCTCTCTCTCTCTCTCTCTCTCTCTCTCTCTCTCTCTCTCTCTCTCTCTCTCTCTCTATGAGCACGAAAATCATTTTTCGAACTGTGAAATAAATCTTAAGCAAATTTTTGCACTTAGGAGATAAAATAAAGAAAGGTCAGTATGCAAATAAAATCGAGAAAGAGGAGAAAATCCCGAAAGATCCTGTGACTCCTCTTTGACCTCTCCTATCAGGTTCCAAGTTTTGCGAAATGAGGTCTTGAAACTGAGGTACCCCTCCTAAGGAAGGCAGGGTTTTAAGATATGACTACATTTTTATACCCTCTTACAACTTTTTAATCCCAAAAGTTCGTTTTAATGCTCCATCGGAGTCTTTTAATGGGTTGCATTCATCCCTCATTAGTCGGAGGCAAATCTTTGGCAGAAGTGTTCCTCCCGTCTTGAGTAATGTTTGTTTTTGAATTCATTCTCTTCCGCAGCATCCTTCATCTGGCACCCCACCAGTTCCTCTTCTTCCTCTTCTCGGTTCTCTTCCCGCTGGCTTCTTCTTAAATGTCATGCCCGTATTCAAGCGGTCGAGATTTATTATGACTATAGTTATTTATTGCTAGGAAGAGCGACTTCAGATATTCGTATGAACTTTGGTCCCTGGAAAGAAATTAGCTATATATATATATATATATATATATATATATATATATATATATATATATATATATATATATATATATATATATATATATATATAATATATATATAAAGGAGTAGATATTTTGGTGACCTTTTCTTTAATATCGAGATATTTTGAAAGAAACTAGAGAATTTCTACAATCTTAATAGTATTAAGATGATCACAATAGAGAAATGATGCTTTACAGGTCGCTGCTATCACTGTCGTGGGAATTTAAGAATGTTCTCATATGGATGTGTATACGTCATATGATGAGATGAAATGGGAGCCAGCATCTCAGCATTTTCTTTGCGCCATGAGAATTGCACCGTGATTTGTCAGAGGCAAAAATAAATTTGCAAATGGACTGCCTACTCGCTTGCCTTGACTTCCCTCCCAAAAGCACTGACGGAAACCGTCTCTTCGCTTATATATTTTCGCTCGTTTTCCCTCGGCTGAGTTGGTTTATTGCCCCCATCCTCGTATTTTTATTTACGGGAGGAT
>NC_089767.1:8872649-8890149 GCF_040412425.1 Macrobrachium rosenbergii
TTTGTCTGCGAATTGAAAGTACTCTTCACTTAATCAGGTTTTAGCTTTTTTGGCTTAGGGGTAGTTCATATGTGAGTTATTACAAAAAAGATCTTTGAAGTCTCTCTCTCTCTCTCTCTCTCTCTCTCTCTCTCTCTCTCTCTCTCTCTCACACACACACACACACACACACACACACACACACACACACACACACACACACACACACACACAGTAGAACAAAAGTTCTTTCACGTAATGCTTGCTGTTCTTTCATTTTCGTATCGCAACAGGTTTGACTACCTACAGAAATATATATATATATATATATATATATATATATATATATATATATATATATATATATATATATATATATATATATATATATATATATATATGTGTGTGTGTGTATGCAGTATATATATATATATATATATATATATATATATATATATATATATATATATATATATAATATATATATATACATATACATATATATATATGTATATATATATATATATATATATATATATATATATATATATATATATATATAATCATATATATAAAATCACAAATAGATGTGTGTGTGCATGCGAGTGTGCGAACGCGCTAGCAGGTGTTATACTTTGGTCGTGCATAATTGGTTTCAATTGAAACGGTATTCATTTCCGTTATGAATTGAGATTCATTTACCATGTTTCCAAATTGAAAAAAAATTGACCACTGTTGATGAGGACTTCTTTTAATGAAAAGCTACGAACAGGCTTCGAAGCGGCCTCATGCTTCCTTTTCAGTGTGGCGTCTGAATGTCCCACAGAACAGGCGAAAAGGAAAAACTTTAAGAGAGACGTTAAAAAGACGCATATGCATATCAGCAGTCCACCTTCAAATATGTTTTGTATAGTCATTTCTGTATTGATATGTAACCATTAGATAGTTTGTTTGGTCATCTCTGAATTATTCACTTCCATGGCTTTCGTTATGTTCACTGGAATGTAAAAGTTGAATATAGATTGGACTGCCAATTAAAATGTAACACATATATGAATCTGTGTGAAAACACTATATCTTTTGCTGGCGTAACTCGAATTCATTTCAATGCTTATTGCTTTTTCCTCTTGAATAGTTTTTTTTTGTATTTATATAGAAATAGTAAATTATGTTAATTAGATGTAAAGATCAGAAGTATCATATCAACTTCTGCTACTACTAATACTTTCAGTTCAGCTTTTAGGTCTGCATCTATATACCGTTCTCATTCTAAGGCATTATTTGTGTTTTTAAATGTAGGTTTTGTAAAATAGAAGGAACATTAATTTTAAATATTCTGATGCTAGCTCTATATATATATATATATATATATATATATATATATATATATATATATATATATATATATATATATATATATATATACATATATATAATATAATGTATGTATCACAAAATAGCCACACAACTTCTCTGTGAATATATATTCACATTACTCATATTAGGCTTCAGTAAGATCCTTGAATTTACATTGTACTACTAGCTTTCTGAGACGTGTGGTCTGTGTCTTCAGATGCTGGTGCACTAAGGAGATAACTGCGACACTCGGGTATTTATGCATGCGCCCCACCCAACATCTGCTGTTTCTAATCCCTCGATTGACCTCTCTGTTGATCTCCTGGCCTTCCTTCCAGCCTTCTTGACCTCCGTGGCCGGATGCTTAATCCTCCGTTCGGAATCATCCTCTTGCTGTCAATTCATTTGTTTGTGCTCTTCTTAAAATCCTGATAAATGATGTCACACGTAATCTTATCCTCAGAATTGGTTCCAACGTTCATTTCCATTTTTTTTTTTAAAGGAGTTAATGAGGACGTTCTCTACGATTAATCTCGATATTTAGTTCTTGTTGTTTATATAAACTCTGTATTTTCGCAATCGATGTTTTGATTGCAATTTCCGCAGTGTTTGGCCAGTGGCGAGGCTTGATTGTAATGGCAAATGTTCTGCTAGTGCTGACTTGTTCTCCCCTCACACGATTTGCTGCTCTGACCAAAACATACGTCTCTGAAAGTGCGTAGTGTAATGTAAGTTAAAGAATCTGGAATTTAAACCATCCCGTCTTATTGAAGCCTATGTATCATATATATATATATATATATATATATATATATATATATATATATATATATATATATATATATATATATATATATATATATATATATATATATATATATATATATATATATATATATATATATATTTACATTGAGTATATCGTTCTGGTACTCTGGATGCAGGTTCGAATCTTGCTACCGGACATCGGAATTACTTCATATTCTTGCACTGGATCTAAGGCTTTGTAATGACAAGCGTATCCAAAAAGAGTGAAGAACTCGAGAAGATAAGAGGGCATTGTGGTTATTACAATTAGCCTACACATATAAAATTATAATTATATATATGTATGTACATATATATATATATATATATATATATATATATATATATATATATATATATATATATATATATATATATATATATATATATATATATATATATATATATATATATATACCACATATAATATGTTTGTGTGTGTATGCCTGTTTGTATATGTATGTATCATTGTGAATGTATGTACATATATATATATATATATATATATATATATATATATGTATATATATACATATATATATATATATATATATATATATATATATATATATAATTATAATATGTAGGCTAATTATAATAACCACAATGCCCTCTTATCTTCTCGAGTTCTTCACTCTTTTTGGATACGCTTGTCATTACAAAGCCTTAGATCCAGTGCAAGAATATGAAGTAATTCTGATGTCCGGTAGCAAGATTCGAACCTGTATCCAGAGTACCAGAACGATATACTGTATATATATATATATATATATATATATATATATATATATATATATATATATATGTGTGTGTGTGTGTGTGTGTGTATGTGTGTTATGTATATGTGTTTGTGTATGTATGTGTACATACATATACATCATATATATTTGTGTGTGTGTGTGTATTAATATACATTTATATGCTTAAGCTTTTTTATGAAAATAAAACGATGTCGAATGTAGGGAAACTGTCTAAAATAATTTTCTTTTGTCATAATAAGTGCTTTTTATTACTTGAGGGAAAGTCATGATATAAGTACACATTTTGTTGCCTGCCATTGTGGAATGAATTTTATATTGCATGATGATCAGCTTGTTTAATTTGCAGTTTGTCTTTAAGTCAAGAATGTCAAATGGAGTTCTGTTGAAATTCCACTTTTCATTCATACTGGTTGCCACAGGACAACTTGCCCGAAGACATTTGTGTTAAATTAGTTTTTTATCTCAGTTTGTTGGTCGTAACGACTGATAAAACTCTTAAGAAAAGACTAATGAGTTCCGTAATGTACTGGATAATTCTGTAGTTTCTCTCTTTCCAGCACCAGTTTTACTTTTCTGTGGTTGGATTCCCTTCTGGCATAAATAAGCTTCCAATCGGCAATGATAAATCAGTGCTCTCGTTCCATATCTCTACTTTAAACCAAAATGCCTAGAAAACACAACACTTCATCTTACACTTCAGACTGACAATGCACTGAGGGCGGTTCTGCGTCCTACTAGCTTATATTTGCTATGTTCCTCGGTAACAACTTTAGGAAGGTTGGTTCCCATAGGGTTATTTATTCTAGTGAAATATAAATTGAATGTAATTTTATTAGTCATGAGCACACTCATTCACTCCGCACACGTATATATATATATATATATATATATATATATATATATATATATATATATATATATATATATATATATATATATATATATATATATATATATATATATATATATATATATATATATATAATAACTTTAACATGTTATGCGTTTATCACACATTACCACAGGTGATAAATAAGAGACCGGGTGTAGGTCTCTTATTACATGCTTTTATTTAACTTGACTTCTGTGTCTGTCTGTCTGTTTGTCTGTCGTCAAATCTTGTAACTCAATTTTCGACCTGTTCCTTTCGTCCGGTGGACTTCAAATTTTGCATGGTTACTCAGTCCCGGTGACAATACAACCTTACATGTGATCAGTAGGTCAGCAGTGACCTCTAGTGACCCTGCAGTGTCCTCTCCCAGTATCCCAGGATTTGTATGGAACTCTTCGGATTTTTCAAACCTTCTTTGGCTCGATAGGATATCAATTTCATTAGTTACAATCATAAATCCGGTACAATTTCTGTCAAAACTAAAAAGTATAAAATAAAAAAAATATAAAAGAAAATTTTTAAAACATGCTTTTATTAAAATGCACTAAAAAGTGAAAAATAAATCTTTTGTGCTACCAGGATTTCCTTATAATTAATCATGTCTACAAAAATAAAAGCGTGGGCGCCAGACATGGAAGGAAATGCTACAAGAAAAGAAAAAATATATTTCTTTTCTCGTGGCGCTTCCTTCCATGTTTGGCACCCACGTTGTTATTTTTATAGATACGATTAATTGTAAGAAAATGCTGGTGTGTCTCAAAAGATTTAATATTCTGTTTTTCAGTGCATTTTAATAAAAGCGTTTTTTATTTTATTTTTTTTTTCACGTGTGAAAGAAAGAATTCTTGGATGAAATGTCAGAAAATGACGCAAGAACTCCTTGATAATGGAAACAGCATCAGGGAAGTATGAGAGAACCTTTGGCGGGGTGTCGTTGTGAGGTCATGAGTAAGAGCTACAAGAGAATAATTGGACTGATATACCAGAAGCTGAAGAAGACGCGAATGTACTAATGAATGAATTCACATTTTTGAGTGAAATCTTTAATAAAGAAACTTAGGAGATGGAAACCATCGGAATGTATGGAATCGTGTAGAAACTTATTTTAGTTGGAAATTTGCACTTCTGCTGTATACCATTATCATGGATTTTTTTGGTGAAAAAAATCGGTTGAAGATGGAAGTGGTTTCGATTGGAGTAACGATAGAAACCTGACAGACTTAGAATAGGCAGATGACTCTGCTTTAATCACCAAAACACCACCAGTTTTACAAAGCTTGCTTAATGGAACGCATCATATATATTAATATGAGACTAATGGTAAATCTAGGAAAAACGTAAGTGATGAATAAAGGGTATGCACTAAAGGCAGAAATACTATTAATGGAGCAACGAGTAATGAAGTTGAATATTTTAATTCTGTAAAACAGTTATGTCTAGTACAAGTTCTCTTCAGCTGGAATATATTTCGAGATAAAAAAAAACACTGAATAATATTTGGAAAACAAAAAGCCTAGAAGTATACATTATGTCGATTTGAGAATAAAACCTTCAGAATAATATTAGGACGTGGAGATGGCATGGACCTCTCCTTGACACCAATCCAGGGTCAGCTGGGCTTCTGTGGTCACCAGAGAAGTTGGAGGCTGGATTTGAATGGAAATTTGTGACAGTGAAAGTACAAGAAAGACATTAGTAATGGAATTACATAGGGCCCTTTACGTGGCGGTTGGGTATATATAATATATATATATATATATATATATATATATATATATATATATATATATATATATATATATTATTTATAACAACTAGTAACTTAGCATGTTTTCTGCATCTTAATCCATTACCTGTCCGTTAAGGAGGACAGTTGTCTTCGAAACTTAATGTTATAAATTCTGCCCTTTTGGTGTTTTTATGGGCTCTCTTTATTAGATATATATATATACAATTATAATATATATATATATATATATATATATATATATATATATATATATATATATATATATATATATATATATATATATTATATATATATACATATATATATGTGTGTGTGTGTGTGTGTGTGTGTGTAATAAAGGAGCCCATAAAACACAAAAAGGGCAGAATTTATAATGTTAAATTTCGAAGACAACTGTCTTCCTCAACGGACAGGTAATGGATCAAGAGGTAGAAAACAGCGCTATTTAGCCTATACAGTTGAAATAATGTTCCAGGAGTCGGCCGCCTTCACCTGTAAAAATAGATCCTTAATGTTTCTTAATCCAATACCTGTCCGTTGATGAAAACAGTTGTCTTCGAAATATAACGCTATAAATTCTGCCCTTCTGGTGTTTTTATGGGCTCCCTTTTTTAGACGGAATTCTGTTTTAACAGAAAATATTTTAGTCGTATTATATATATGAATATCAGACAAGGTATGTATAAACTTGATCCTTTACCTTTAATATCAAAAGAAACTTGCAAGTTGTTTATATTTTAAGGTAGGCAGCAGAGATATGTGGAAATAGGATTATCTTATTTGTAAACACATACGGGGGTAGCAGTGCTGATGAGATTTCCAACCCCGCCTCCCTGACACCTGTCAGGTGTGGCTCTGTAGTCTCCTATGGTCGGTACGTTTGTCGGTATTGTCCCTTGAGAGTATCTTGTGATTTTTAGCCAAATGAGTTTTGAAGGCCACTCTTGCCGTGACACCCGCCTTTGGGTGTGGATCTGTAGTCTCGAGCGGATGTGTATGTTCATCAGTACTGTCCGTGTAGCATATACATTTGTGATTCTAATACTATGTATCAGTCCTCCGTCAGTGCCTTGGTAATAAAGTCGAAACCGGTCAGGACCTACATCCCGTCTCTTATTTTTCACCTGTGGTAATGTGTGATAAGTGAGTCACGTGCTAAAGTGATTATAATCATATATATAAGGAAAGACGAAAGAGACGGGCTGCTTCTAGTGACCTGGGTATGAAGCATTTACAGTGGATGCATATCTGAAAGACAGTGCTTATACATACATATATATATATATATATATATATATATATATATATATATATATATATATATATATATATATATATATATTATATATATATATATATATATATATATATATATATATATATATATATATATATATATATATATATTCACACATACATACATGCTTTATGTATGTAAGTAGGTATGTATGTTTATGGTGTACATATGTGTGTAAGTGAGTAAGGATGTATTCTCAAATATATACAAGCACTGTCTTTCAGATATGCATCCACTGTAAATGCTTCATACCGAGGTCACTAGGAAGCAGCCCGTCTCTTTCGTCTTTCCTTTCCCCTCAGCGATGTTTATCCAAGAATTCTCCTAAAATCTCTCTGAATCTCCCTTACCGATGTTCCACTCTCTGAAGAGAGATCCACTTCTGTGCCAAGCCAACCCGTTGCATATTTCCTGATGATACGACCTGGTAACTCTCTGGGTTATGAACACCGCACTTCACAGGCAGAGAGAGGGAACGAGCCGAATGGCAGACATTTTGACCTCGTGCAACCTCTACATCTGTTTTTATTCCTCTCTCTCTCTCTCTCTCTCTCTCTCTCTCTCTCTCTCTCTCTCTCTGTGTGTGTGTGTGTGTGTATGTTTGTGTGTGTGTGTGTGTCTGTGTGTGACGGAAATTTGTTCGGGAATGTCCAGACTTGATCAGGTCAAACGTAAGGGATGTAATGGTGGAAAAGGGAATACGCGAAATGTGGATCTTTTCAGTAGTTGCTCCCTTCCCTTGTGTCAGAATATCACGTTCATTTTTGGTCTGTTTTTGTTACATCAATTTCCTCTCCTTTGTTCTGTCCGCTTCCAAAAACAACTCTGCTGCAGTTGTCCATTGGCTTGACATCTTTCTTAATGTGTATAATCACATATCTGTTGCTTTCCATCTTTTGTGTTGCGTTACGCTTTGCGCCAGGATATCCTGCTTCTGCTAAGTATGATTTTGTGATACAGTAAATCCATGAAATCTGGTTTTTGGGAGGATGTAATCATATCTCGCGTTATTACAAAGAGGATTTCCTTGTACACCTAGAATGGTCTTTTCTACCTTTTGCCTGACCAGGTCGCAGGGTTGATGTCACATTTGCTAATGCCTTTTCGGTTATACTTGGAATATTTTTAGTCACTTTTTAGACTCCTTTTGCTTCCTTATGATTCTACATTAAGTGACCAGCTTTTGGTCAAACCCAGTATTATTTGATTTTCATTTGCTGTTGTATATTGTACTGGGTTGTTATTGACAGAGCATGCGTAACTGGTAAAGCAGCTGTAGCAGTAAGATGAATTTTTGTTTAAATTCTTTTTTTACGAAATGTCACATGTAACTCTCCGGTGACCTCTGTACTTTATTCAAGACATTACCGCTGCCGAAGGTAGGTAGTTGACTTAATAATGATATAATATGTTCACTTGCACAGCGACTTTTTTTTCACTTAAAGCATGGTAGTTTTTGAAGTTATTTTTGTTCCACGCAACTATTTATTTCTTATATATTTTATAATTGGTTAAAGATTATACATGAATATGAGAACTATAAACTATTTATGCGTCTGATTATGGAGCTTATGAGAGTTAGATTTCATATGCATTTTTCCTGTGTTCCGTACGGGGCATCAGGCAGATATTTTGATTGGACATTAAACTGAGAGTGGGTCATATAGTACATTTAGTGTCTTAACTAGTGAGTTTTTTAATGATTGGGTATATTAGTAAGACTAGATAAACAGCAGTAAACACATTGTCTGCTGAGTTCCGTAAGTTTCGCTGTAGATTGATGAATATGAAATAATTGTGGCTGTCAGACAGTGGAAGAAATATTTTCACTGGATTAGCCTACTGTGGATGTTGCTGGTCCTAATTTTAAAAGACTTTGTAATGATAACAGAAGGTGCTCATCACCATTTCTTTCGTATTTTTTGACATTTCTCATCTGTTCATGCACGTATGTACTGTATATTCTTTCATTTTTATTTTTATGAATACATTTACTTATTGATTCTTCCTTCATTCACTTGCACATACTCTTTGCTGCTTTATCTCGTCACATATTGGCTTTGTAATATTCAGAATCTTCATTGACAAGTCGATGGCCTTTATTTTTGTTCTTCTGCATGAATGTATATTCATGTTTGAATAATATTGATAATAAAACTTGCGTTTCATGATATGCAGAACAGAAAATCTAAATAAATGTATATGTTTCGCTCATAAAATAAACTCTCGGACATTTTACTTCAGGGATATTGTACCTCGACTCAAATACCTCGATACAAACACATTTCGCGGGAGACTAAGTCACTGTCATGGAAATTGCTTCTCTCTGGCCATGCTAATCCTCCTTTCGCTGAAGGAATAAGATTATTGTGATCCGGGTTTTGCCGAACCGGGCTACTCCAATTGCATACTGCGATCTTCCGCCCAGAAGGAGAGGGCAGGACGGCTGTGGGCGTGAATTTGGGGAGGGTTGAAAGGGGTGAGAGAGAAACCGAGTGCGTCCTCTGGCGTTCATTGGTTGCAAACGGAATGATAATCTTCCGCTCCACTAGAGGTTTGAGAAGGCACGGGGGTGGATGAGAGAGAGAGAGAGAGAGAGAGAGAGAGAGAGAGAGAGAGAGAAAATAAATTTGTGACATTTCTCAGTTGCAGAGTGCATCTAAGGCTGACGCCATAGTAGGGGGTAGTAATTTTTTAGAGCTGCTTGCATTTCCATGTTCTGTAATGTACTGAATTTACATTGGGCGCGAAGTCATTAATGTGGATATTTGCAAGCGTGCCTTGTGTCTTTTTCCATCCTACGATATGTTTAGGTTGATGTTTGTATGGAAAATTTGTCTGAGGTACTACGAACTGAATCAGTCTATCAAGAACTTTTTATACGCAATCCGTATTGAGATGAAAGTCTTAGGTGTTTTGTTTGTCTGATGAATTAAGTGGTGTGGCGGTATATGACAAAGGTAGCCAAAAAGTTCAAGTTACTTTCCTTTTTAATGCGCCAGATTTCCGTTTTTGACCATAATACAAGGCAAAGATAAACTAGTCTGCTTTGTTTCCTGAACTACAGGCATCGTTTCCTATTCTTGTTCTTTAAAGAGCACAGCTATTCATCTTATCTCTTGAAATAACAAGTCAGACAGGAACTAACGATCTGTCCTAGGATTACCATATCTCAAGCATGCTTCAACGGGCAATCATTTAGACCAGAGAGAGAGAGAGAGAGAGAGAGAGAGAGAGAGAGAGAGAGAGAGAGAGAGAGAGAGAGAGAGAGGCGGACAACATCCATTGGGTCTCCCTCTTTCCACCTGGCACTCTTTTTCAGTGCCATTCCTAGTGGGGACTGACATAGTTGGAATATTTTTCGACGTAAATTTAGTAAGCTTTCTTCCCTCAGTGAAAGAGTAATGTATACTCTGAAACTTATTTTCTGAAGAGTATTGTGTTATTAATGACTTTACATAAACGCACACACACAACACATAACACATATATATATATATATATATATATATATATATATATATATATATATATATATATATATATATATATATATATATATATGTGTGTGTGTGTGTGTGTGTGTGTGTGTGTGTATGCACTATATATATATATATATATATATATATATATATATATATATATATATACGTGTGTGTTTATGTATGTATGTATGTATATATATATACATGTGTGTTTTCCCCCTCGTATTTAGTTGACTCTATTGGCTTCAACCTCCGCAATAGTATAGCAGTTTTTTTTTTTTTTTTTTTTACGTAGACTGTGTTATTATAATCTAGCATGGAACTCACAGACGATCACATTTGGGAAACCGCTTGAGGAGAAATTTTAATCTTTTTAGGTTAAAAGTTTGGCCAGTATTTTCTAAGACCAGGAAAACCAGTGGAAAAATTCAGCCTTGAGTACCGTTATTAAGGATCTACAGTTCACATTCGCCTGCATTAATAGGCGTGGCTGGGGAAGAGGCGCCTTCTACTGGAGTCATTCTCGCGGGAAGCGAAGGCATTTTGGCCTGCGGCACCGAAAAACTTTATAGATATGATGGCGAATGAGAAGACTTGAGACTCTGTGTGAGGAAAATTGTTAGCATTTTATGGCTAAAGTTTGGCCGTGATATAGGAAATGTAGATTGGAGTTCCAGGAGTAACAGATACCCCTTCTTCGCGTGTTCTAAAAAAAAAAAAAAACGAGGGGAAAAAAATTGGCATAAAACCTTCAACGTGTTTTGCGGCACAAGGAAAAGGGCTCATCGATTATAGATTGCTGTGACAAGCTTGGTCGATTTAGTTCAACTGTTTCTTTATTTTCGTATTTCTCTCGTTTTTAAGAGCGACTAAGTTTAATATTTATTTCATTGTCATTGCCCATAAATAACTGCAAGCCTAGATTGCTATGTATCGTTAATGAAGCAAAAATGAGAGTGATGATTTTCAAGACTTTCGTTATGTTTTTAATCAATGATTTTGCATCCGTGCAAGTTAGAAATAATAAAATGATTTCTTATCCCCTTACTGGCCAGATAATTGTGCACTTTATAAAGTAAGACTTTACTTCTGTTTTACTTTTTATGCGCAGGTTCGACTTTGAAAAACCAGAGTAATTTCCGGATGAATTATTCCTTTGATGAATGTAAAATATTTCTTAAGCTGCCCGGTTGTTTCTCGGTGTTTTCAAAATGACTTATCTTTAATGTCAGTCATAATTTAATATCAATCTCTGGAAATGTCAAGTTCATACCCTGAATAGCCGACATCATACATAATGTCTGTATTTGAAGTTGTTTTGATGATATCTCCCTGTTCTTTTGTTTGTTTCTCCATTTAGTTACGAAATAGATGTTGTCAACGTCCAGAGGATAGATAACAGACATTTTTACTTGACTCTCTCTCTCTCTCTCTCTCTCTCTCTCTCTCTCTCTCTCTCGTTGAATGTGAGATGCCTTCATTTGATTCAACCATGAACGAAGCAAACATGGATCACCATAATTTTATGAAATTGTTTGATAGGCCTTCCACCATGAAACATAATTGCCTGGGAGACCAATACCATCAGTATTGTTTAGTATAAGCAAAACAAGGAAATGATAACTTACATTCAATGATTTGTTATTAGTCAGGAGGAAAGTTTGTTTTGAACGCTCAGGTTCGCAACTAAAGTATGAAAAGTCAAAGTGACCCGTTGTAATTCCATAGCAAATGAATTAGGCAACTTTTCCATTATACAATTGGACACGATTCTTGCCTGTGCAGTTCACTAAATTGAAATTGACTGGCATGAGTCAGGTCGAGCTGTTTAAAAAAGTACAAAAATAGGTTGTGCTGTAAAATTATCTGTTTATGGACGCGTTTATTCATCTAAAACTGCAAAATAAGGTTGTTTAACAGATTGTTCAATATATGAATGTACTTATGTGCTTATTGAAGTATATTGTTTAAAATTAAATTTGCGCGTGTGGTAGTGTCACTTGTGTATCGACACGTTTAGTCATAGAAAATTGCTTAAAATCAGATGACAACATAGAATCGTGGGTGTATGGAAACGAGTGTTATTGTATATATATATATATATATATATATATATATATATATATATATATATATATATATATGTATATATATATATATATATATATATATATATATATATATATATATATATATATATATATATATATATATATATATATATATATATATATATATATATATATATATATATGTGTATATAAAACATTCATGTAAATGGATTCATCTTCCTTCTTGTAGCCTTGCGTTAATTCATCCTAGCCTGAATCACATTACACTCCACCAAGCATTAGTCACAAACGCATCTAATTTTCACCTTATTTCTGATCATAATCTGTTTTCAAAATGCAGTACTCTCTCTCTCTCTCTCTCTCTCTCTCTCTCTCTCTCTCTCTCTCTCTCTCTCTCTCTCTCTCTCTCTCTCTCTCGTGTTTGCACAGGAAATCCAGGCGATCGCCATCATCTTAACTGTCAAAGTTTCTCTTGAAGATTAAAGCTCTTGAAATATGAAGTTTTCGAATCGTGCGCTAATCTCATCTCTCTCGCTTACATCGTTGCACGAGAGAGAGAGAGAGAGAGAGAGAGAGAGAGAGAGAGAGAGAGAGAGAGAGAGAGAGAGAGAGACTCAACTGGTGAAACTCATATTTAGCACTATTATAATTTTCTTATATACCATGTATTCTCACTGAATATGCATAGCTGCCGTGACGCCAGGTTATTCTTCCGATAAATCGATTATTGTGCGTTTGGGTAAGCATTTTATGAACACGAGAAGAATAGAAGGGGAGCAGAAGGATCGATATGTCTGTGAATTCTTATTGAATACCTCGTCACTCACACAAATGAGGGTTTCAGCCTCACAACGAAATATTGATTATCTGTTTCTCCGTTCTGTATGTCATAGATCGTCCAGGATTCTTTCAAGCCTCTTAATTAAAAACTGAAAGTTTTTACGTACATATGTTGTATGTACAGTAATACAAACTAAAGATGGCAAAAATAGTAGGAGTCTTTTCAGTTATAATGGAAATTGTAGTAACGGATTTCGAGAAGCTATAGAACGTCACTAATGGAAATTGAAATGATGATAATAATGACGATGCAGTTCAAGTTTGCATTTAATTAGGATAAATTTTAAGCGTAAATACATACATTTTATATATATATATATATATATATATATATATATATATATATATATATATGTGTGTGTGTGTGTGTGTGTGTGTGTGTGTGTGTGTGTGTGTGTGTGTGTGTGTGTGTGTACGCTTTACCCTGAGAATAACTTACACTCAAAGTTAATCATATATGAAAGTGCGTCTCTACTGGCCAAGGCTCGAACCTGTGCCTTTGAGTTCGATAGAGGTAACAGTGGATTAATCCTCTAAGCTATCCAAAGAAATTTAGTGTAAGTTAAGTTCAATCCCACCATAACTTTTTGCTGATTTACACTTGCATTTATTTGCTATCAAATATTAAACCTCAAATATGCTTTAACGCTTACCTGTGAAAATGGAGATCAGTTGACGTCGCCCCAAGTACAGAACCTGAATTGAACAGGATTATGTTCAGCAAAGTCGAAATCAACTTGTGTCTCTTGCTAGCGTAGTGGATAAATTCACTGTCACTTTCCAAGTTCAGATCTTGGCCAGGGAGATGCACTTATTATATATGATTCCTTTCTGTGTATGTTATTCCCAAAGTAAAGTGTATTCGATATTAAGATGTTTTTGGGGCTCAATATTTGAAAGTATGTAGAAAGCCCTGTTACTAACTTATCACTTAGCTGCTATGGTGGAGATGGATTGATTTTTATTATAAGTACAGGAATTGAATTCGATAAGACTATGAACCAGCAGAATCGAAGTCAGTATATACCACTCTTGATAACTTATTGGATAAATCTACTGCCACTTCTGCATTGAACCCACAGATTCGAATTCCGCTGGAACCATCCTCACTTATCACACGCATTTCCTTTTTGCTTGCAAGTTATTCCTAGGTTCATTTTTGGCTTAATATTAATATTAATATATATATATATATATATATATATATATATATATATATATATTTATATATATATATATATATATATATATATATATATATATATATATATATATATATATATAGTGTGTCTGATAAGGAAAAATTTTGTGTATTAGATTTCACTACAGTCAGTGCTTCCCCCACAGCTTGGCAAATACGCACACTCCCATCTCTCTCTCTCTCTCTCTCTCTCTCTCTCTCTCTCTCTCTCTCTCTCTCTCTCTCTCTTTCTTTCTTCAGGGTGGAAATTTTATTACGCTTATACTTTAAAATCTGTATAGCCATCAGTTCTTTAAAGATTTTTCCCCTTTGAAGTGATTTAAAATACAGCAGTAAGAAGATAAGGTCTAATGTTTGTGATATTTGTTGTTCAGTCTTTGCTAGATACTACTATTTCATTTTCTAATGATAACATGATAGATATGCCTTACATTTTTTTCTCTGCTATTACTGTCATATATTTGTGATATATGCTTACATGACTCCCAGCATAATTTACCTTGTATTTTGGGCATGCTGTAAAACAGCGGAGCAGTCTATTGATGAAGCATGCGTATGCGTTTTTGTTTTTTCCTGTCGTTAGCGATATTGTGATTGGCTTTTTTATTATCTCTATTCAGCTATGCACGTGCGATGCAGAGTACGAACCGTGCACCGATCCGACAATTAAGTTTGTTATGAGTTCTAGATATTAGGATAGATACGATCGCGCGCCTCTTCATAAACGAAGTTTCCCATCTGTTTAACAGCTAAGCCTCAGAATGGGCGCTGAGCTGGCTGATATCGGAAGCCGATAGTGCCATCAAGATGACTGGCAGCCAATGGTGGCACTTCCCCCTCTCCCCTTTCTGACGTCCTCTATCATTTCAGTTAGGGAGAGATATATGAAGGATGTTTTGCTGAAACTAAAAAAGAAAAATGATTTAGAAGAGATAGTGGTCATAGAACCTAAATAAACAATTTCAAAATACTCAGCCTGGCCATAATGAAACTATTTAAGGTCATATCGAAGAAGAGGTTCCGTCCTAGAACACTTTGTATGCCTCAAATTATGTTGCGAATTATGATCGTGACCGAGATTATTATTTATATATATATATATATATATATATATATATATATATATATATATATATATATATATATATATATATATATATATATATATATATATATATCAGCGCGAAGGTCGACCATGGAAACGTACTATTTTCAGGTTACTGAGGGTCAGAATCGACTCTCATCGGGGATTAGGTTTTCGTACTGGCTGTAGGCTCTCCAATCCCGAACATTCAAGCATAAGAAACCATTCAAAAAATTGTAAAACATATGTTGATAGAAATGATCTCTGTATCATAGGCCAAACAACTAATGCGTGCGAACTGTCTATCCTGGAATCATTATTTAGTAAACAACTGGTTCCCCAGTTAAATACTCAGACCTCCTCCACTCAGCTCTACCCGAGTTAACTTTTTATTTATACATTCTGTCTTCTGCCTTCCATTGTATAAGGTTGCTTAGCAGTATTTGATTTTGCTTTTATGTCTTCTTGGTTTTGTTCTGGTTTTTTTATCTTGTATTCTAACTGTGTGTATTTTATGAATTTTATTGATTTTTAGAGCAGTTTTTGAAGTAATTTTATTCACTATTGAACAGATTCCCTGATGATGTAATAAAGTTATTACAAAATGTTGGAAATAAAAAATTATGCTGAAATTAGGACGTTTTCATGGTCCACCTTCGCGCTGATGTGTCCCACTGGCCGTCGCTTACTTCTGTTTATATATATATATATATATATATATATATATATATATATATATATATATATATATATATATATATATATATATATATATATATATATATATAACCCTCACACGCCCAGTTCTCTCGCTGCTGGGGAGAAAGGGAGCTGGGGGTTTGCAACATGTACACATTCGCTACCGGTACGGGGTCTAAGCGATGTCAGGCAGGGCAGCCGATCGAGGCTACGGCCTACCCCACTGCCAAATCAAAGTCCTTCAAAAGAAGGCATCGTGCTTAACCCCATATAATAATGGGAAAAATGCATGTTAAAGGCGAAGAAGAAGAAGAAATATATATATATATATATATATATATATATATATATATATATATATATATATATATATATATATATACATTATGTATGTATATATATATATATGTATATATATATATATATATATATATATATATATATATATATATATATATATATATATATATATATATATATTTTTTTTTTTTTTACGAGCCTGACCCGGGGTAGGTCTATCTATCTCTAATCACAATCTAAAACACATCTGACTGACTTGGCCAGGCCCATAAAAAGAAGTAAGTTAAGAGTAAAGAATTCACTAATTTGATTTTTATTAAAAAAATCAGAAGGGTATTGCAAAGGGAGCTTCTTACTAGCTCTTTGACTTTTATCACGTTAATCACAAATCAAGTAGTGCCAAAACCAAAGACTTTACGATCTATGATGGAAATTCTTATCTAGAGAATTAATCCTAATCTGAAATAAATCACACTATGTTTTCTTCCACGTCGGGAATTCAGGAATTGGCACCGTGGACGAACAGGTAGGCACACAGCATCAAATGCTTATTCTACAAGACAAACTCAATGTAACTTGGTTTGCAAAGGTACCGGCAACACTTTCACATTCACTTCGGGAGTGCTGAAGGCCGAGAGGGTAACAACTTAGCATAGCAAATTCTGTGAGGTGCTTACGTTGCTTCAAATGGAGAGCATTCAACACTTCACTTATTGTCGATATATGTATATGTGTGTGTATATATATATATATATATATATATATATATATATATATATATATATATATATATATATATATATATATATATATATATATATATATATATATACACACACATACATATACAGTATAAATACATACATAATATGCAGTTGTAATAGCCACAATGCCCTCTTAACTTCTTAAATTCTTCGCGCTTTTTGGATAAGCTTGTCACTACAAAGCCTTAGATCCAAGTACAAGATATAATCACA
>NC_089767.1:8905149-8915149 GCF_040412425.1 Macrobrachium rosenbergii
CCAGGACTTGGAATGTCGCTATAATCTTACTAAGAGAGAGGAAGAGTGTGGAACGGAATGGGGGTGGGTGGGAGCTGGGTTCTCTGGCTGACTGCAACCTCATCGTTTCTTTAACAATCAGAGTTTATGTTGCTTAGCTTTTATAGCCAATATCACAAAGTAATTTTTGATTATGTTACTTCTATGATTCATCATTCGCCGCTGTCATTTACAAATAGATTATCGATTTGTGTTTGGAAGCGTTCACACAAACACACACACACACACACACAATCATTTTTAGATTTATCCATCAAAGATTAAGGTTAAACTTTACTGCACACTACATGGATTTATTGAATTTTACCAACATAGTTTAGTATCAAGTTGCAGTCGGGGGATAAAAACATTCACACACACAATGTATCATTGTATATATATATATATATATATATATATATATATATATATATATATACATGTATATATATACAGTATGTATGTATGTATGTATGTATGTGCACGCGCTCGTGCCCCGCCTAACCCCGAAAGGAGTGATCTGTTGTAAAAGATGGAAGGTTTTAGTAATTTCAGGGATCGGGAGCAGATGTAAAGAAGCATTTAGCTTGGTCACCGGCGATAAGCAAATGCGGAATGTGGAATGTGGTGGGTGGCCCTTAGCTTACCAAAGTTTCTTGCTTATTTTCATTCTAATTTCTTTCGTCACTTTTCATTTTTTTTCATGCGCATGTCATTTTGTGTACATCCTTATCCTCCGTCGTTCATATGTGTCAATGCTTCCTCCTTTTGTTTAGTAGTATCTGATTTCCTGTGCCTTCCAAAATCTCTTCACCTTTTGTTTGGTTCTGCTTTAAACCATTTTTCACCTTTATATGCTCTCTTATTCACCTCTTTCCTTCTCTTTCTTCCGGAATATTTTGGGGCGTTCCACTTTCTCTGTAATAATTTTTCTAGGATACTGGAACGCGGGGAGATAGATGGGTAGATATACAGCTACGTAAGAGAGAGAGAGAGAGAGAGAGAGAGAGAGAGAGAGAGAGAGAGAGAGAGAGAGAGAGAGAGAGTCTTTGGTTTTTTTAAACTTTGTTGATGTTTGTTCGGAAATTGAAGCGGGGAACGAAAAGGTGGGGCAAGGGGAAGGAGGCTTGGAAGATCGCTGGATTTACAGGTTTTTATCAGATTTTTGCTCTGACATTTGAGAGAGAAAGAAAGGTGTATTTTCGCTCTCTGGCAACGTGTGCGTTTGTGTGTGTGTGAGAGAGAGAGAGAGAGAGAGAGAGAGAGAGAGAGAGAGAGAGAGAGAGAGAGAGAGAGAACTTATATCAATTTCACGAATTTTGCGCTGGAATCGCATCGAGAAAGGTGATTTCATTTTTTATTGTTGCTTGGAAATTAAAATGGCGAGAGAGAGAGAGAGAGAGAGAGAGAGAGAGAGAGAGAGAGAGAGAGAGAGAGAGAGAGAGAGAGAGAGATTATTGAATATATTTTTTCTGATAATTTCTATCAGACAATTTGAGAGAGAGAGAGATCACTGAATCTCTTCTTTTCTGATAATTTTTATCGGGCAATTTGAGAGAGAGAGAGAGAGAGAGAGAGAGAGAGAGAGAGAGAGAGAGAGAGAGAGAGAGAGAGAGAGAGAGAGAGAGCTCACTAAATCTCATCTTTTCTGATAATTTCTACAGGAAAATTTGAGAGAGAGAGAGAGAGAGAGAGAGAGAGAGAGAGAGAGAGAGAGAGAGAGAGGGATCATTGAATCTCTTCTTTTCTGATAATCTTTCTCGGGCAGTTTCAGAGAGAGAGAGAGGGAGATCACTGAATCTGTTCTTTTATAATAAATTCTATCGGACTATTTGAGAGAGAGAGAGAGAGAGAGAGAGAGAGAGAGAGAGAGAGAGAGAGAGAGAGAGAGAGAGGGAGAGAGAGAGATGGGGGGCCTCACTGTATCGACCAGCGTCATATTGTTTATTAGCGGGTGAGGGAAAGCACAGCTCCCTTCCTTAATGTAGATATTCCTTCAAAGACATCCCTACCTATCTGAGTTTTATAAAATCTTTATTTTGGTATTTTGACCGATATTATTAAACAGAGCATATAGAATGTGTTCCTCCTTGAAACGGGTGAAGCCTGGGAAAATCTTTTACATTGTGTTTCAAGCACACGTACTGTGTAATTTCAAGTAAATATTTTCCTTTACTGCGACAGGTCTTTTCGTGTTCATATTTGTTCTCTTTTAATTTGATTTAATTGTATTATTTTATTCCCACATCCTTGTTCCTTGTCCCATCTGTACTCTCTCAAGATTTCGTCTCGTGCCACACACCTGCTTTTCTCCCTTTTCCATGCCACGTTTTCCTTATCTCTTTCTCGCCTTCCTCCGCATTTATCGACGCTTCATTGTGAATCTCAAAACTTCCGTCAGTGACAGCGCGAATACTTTTTCATCCTCTTCATCTTTTGTACCATTATGCAAAAAGCCACTTCCCTTCTACCACCCACTCCTCAAATCCCCTTTGTGGCCCCTCCCATAGGTAATAATTGTTCGGCGGGGGCTTGATACTGTTGAATGAAACTCAAAGAGGTGGAATTGTTCCCCTCGCAACAAAAGGAACTCCGACGTTGCACAGAGAATCTGTTGGGGGGACTTGGTTGAATGGATTGAAGTTTCCTTTGTCCCTCTCAACCACTGTTCTACAACCTCCTCCTCCTCCTCCTCCTCCTCCTCCTCCTCCTCCTCCTCCTCCTCCTCCTCCTCCTCCTCCTCCTCCTCCTCCTCCTCCCCGCATTCATGCTGGCTAAGGGGTCTTCTTCCCTTGGGAAGAATAAGGGAAGATGATGATGGACTCGAGGGATTACGTCAAGTGGTTTCTGCTGGGAATTTCGAGATGGTTTTGAGACGTGAGTTTCTATATATATATATATATATATATATATATATATATATATATATATATATATATATATATATATATATATATATATATATATATATATATATATATATGTACATATGTGTGTGTGTGTGTGTGTGTGTTTGAATGTTTGGTTATAATTGTTGACTTTTATTGCTTATGACACTGAACAATACCACTTTGACACTGAAAGGATATTTCATAGTACTCAACTTGGTCTTCGATTGGCTTGGCAAAAATATTGTATCTTTGGATCTAGTACATCAGGTATTCCTCTATTATCAGTTAATGCAGCAATGAGAAACGACTAACCAACTCTAAAGACAAAGTAGAACTATTACTTGAGTCGTTTGAGGTGAAACTAAAGTCCTCTTTTGATTGTCCAGTTTCGATACATACCATTCGTTGCTTCGTTTCAGGAATTTTGCTCCTCATGTCAGGGATGCTGAAAAGATTGTAGCAGAATAACACAGCTGAATGCAGAAGATCCAAATAAATGCTTTAAATTATTTTTAAAACGACTTTTAAGGTACTAATCGTGCAAGGTCATGCCACCTTATCGTTTTGGTTTTCTGAACAATATTTTTCCAAGTTGAAATAAACTGTGCAGTTCTGTGCCAGTTCCAGAGGTTGTTCTCGTGTAAGCATTATGAATGTTGATACCTTCCTCCAGATGGCCAGAGTGTCTGCCTATGATGCAGTTTTAAAACTGACTAGTTGCATCCAAGATTAACTTGACAGTGGATGTGAATTCAGATTTGACCAGATTAATTTAAGTGCTTTTTTTTAGCGACCGTAATAGTCACATATAAATGTAAAGTTACATGTCTAACGTCTCGTGATAAATCTCATACACTTTTCCAACCTGCCGGCAACAGATGTTACTGTTAGTGAGCTTAGTCCCATGCTGCATGTTGTTCAACAGAATATGATTATGATCGTGGTTCAAAAGATTTAGATATTATAAAGTATATATATATATATATATATATATATATATATATATATATATATATATGTGTGTGTGTGTGTGTGTGTGTGTGTGTGTGTGTGTGTGTGTGTGTGATGTGATATATATATATATATATATATATATATATATATATATATATATATATATATATATATTATATATATATATATATATATATATATATATATATATATATATATATATATATATATATATATATATATATATATATATATGTGTGTGTGTGTGTGTGTGTGTGTGTGTGTGTGTGTGTGTGTGTGTGTGGGTGTGTGTGATGTGATTATTGTTGTAGGTATCCCCACAGAGGCGATATGAAGTTGCTAATAACCTTTGAACTAGGAACGTACCAAGCAACGAGTATAGTCAGCAGAATATGAGATTATGATTCACTCTGCCTTAGTAACACTGTACTGAAAGAATACTTGACAATTCTTGGTTACCTTCGGCTCCCAGCTTTCTGTTTCACAGGACTTGAAAGCATACCAGTTAGTGTTGATAGAAAACTACTTATTTTAAAACAATGTTCTTCTGTCTGGATGTCAGCAGTCTCAAGGGATCTTTATCTCTGAACCACAAGCTGTGCTCCAATAGAGAGCATCTGGAATTGTCTTCAGTGATTGAACCTCAGGGATTAGTGCCTATGTAGGGTATCAACATCCGCAGTGTTGAGGTGCCTCTTAGTCACTCTGCCCAGTAGCAGTCTTTTATCTGTTACTGTAGTTGCTAATTAATGAGTTGTAGGTTATATATTTTTCAATGGTTTGACTTTATTTTTATATAAACAGTCAGTTTGTCTTGTAAGTAAAGGCAGCCTAGAGCTGTTCGGTATGGATTTTTATACGTTTTGTGAGGTAATAACAATTATAGTATAATCAGTTTTGTATAATGTGAATTACATGCCCTGTATTGTAGTAGCTAGATACTTAAAGCTTTATATTCTAATCCAACAGATATTTGCTTTTATATTTTAAAATTTTCAGAGTGATTTAAGGCACTTTTACTTTATGATGTACCTTCTAGAATTTTCATAGTATTTGCTGCAAGTATTACGAACGTTGCTATTAATTTTTTCAGTTGTAAATATCGATAATGATCCACATTATGCATAGCACTGAAACGTTAATGAGCTGTTTTTGGTGTCTACATTTTCTTTTATGAAATAAATGGTGAGTTTAGTACTCCAGTTGACTTAACCTGTTTACCTGTAAATTATTGCTGTATTTTGTTTTTAATAGTTACCCCATTCATTTATCTGCTGTAAATCCTTTCGGAGATGTTAGTTAAGCAAGAGAATATTCTTTATGTTATTTATATTTGTTGATTTCATATTTCATTGTATTTCGAACAGGAAAATGCATTAAGATAAATGGTTACGAGGGCAACTCTTAATTAAGGTAATGATAAATGATGTATCGGAACAAAGCACTTGTTTAACGGTAATTTAAGTGAGACTGAAATATATTGTCAGCAATAATAGAAAATTTATATTAATTTGTTTTCTAAGCCTGCCATTTTCGCATTAACTATAAATAAGGTTAGCTTAGCTTTCAAATTAATATCATTGCGTTCATTAATTGGTTACTTAGACGGTATTCCAAGATGTGGCTGCTTGGCCGATTGCTGTTTTAACCTGCCTACGTTTGCTAGGATTGTAGATCGTTTCAAACATACCGCCCACCAGTCCACCCAGCTTAAGTCAAGAATGAGGGTGTGGAGGTAGCACCATCATTCCAAGACTTTATGAAAAACTCGAGGGGTGAAAAATGTGTATGTTACATACATACACACATACATACATATATATATATATATATATATATATATATATATATATATATATATATATATATATATATATATATATATATAAACACACCCATATATATATATATATATATATATGTGTGTGTGTGTGGTTATGTAATAATTAATTTTGATGTAAATGTGAAGTAAGGGGACCGGGAAGAATAAGAAAAGTATTGAAAAAGCCAAGATGAAAAAAGATTTTAGTACACGGGTACAAGAAGACTTACGATATCTCCAGGTGGTTTAGTTACTTTTAAGCAAAACATGTAGGTCAAAAGAGTGTATTAATTTGAGCGGAAGGTGAAGAGCCCAAAGAAGGTTTTTGGCTGACAGATGGGGGAAAAGTAGTAGAAGAAAAGTTTCTAATCATCTTCAAAGAGCTAAGAGAGTGCTTCCTAATAGGGAGGATTAACGAATCTTTGAAGGAGCTTATATATGCTGATGGGGCTACTTTTAGAAGATTAATAGACGAATAGCAACCTAATCACCACTTTTTAAGGTATATGGTTCATATATATATATATATATATATATATATATATATATATATATATATATATATATATGCATATATATACACATATATATAATATATATACATATATAAACACACACACATATGTATATGTATATATATATATATATATATATATATATATATATATATATATATATATATATATATATATATATATATATATATATATATATGTGTGTATTATATATGTATATATTATATATATATATATATATATATATATATATATATATATATATATATATATATATATATATATGTATATACTGTGTACATAATACATATATATATATATATATATATATATATATATATATATATATATATATATATATATATATATATGAACCATATACCTTAAAAAGTGGTGATTAAGTTGCTATTCGTCTCCTAATCTTCTAAAGAGAAGCCCCATCAGCATATGGCAAGCTCCCTTCAAAGATTCGTTAATCCTCCCTATTAGGAAGCACTCTCTTATGTCTTTGAAGATGATTAGAAACTTCTCTTCTACAACTTGTCCCCCATCTGTCAGCCAAAAACCTGCTTTTGGCTCTTCACCTTCCGCTCAAATTAATACACTCTTTTGACCTACATGTTTTGCTTAAAAGTAACTAAACCACCTGGGGATACTGTGAGCCTTCTTGTACCTGTGTACTAAAATCTTTTTCATCTTGGCTTTATCTTATATATATATATATATATATATATATATATATATATATATATATATATATGTATGTATGTGTATGTGTGTGTGTGTGTGTGTGTGTGTGTGTGTGTATGTATGTATAGCCTATGTATGTATGTATGTATGTATGTATCACACCTTTTTCACCTCTCCAGTTTTCAAGAATTCTGTTTTAACGCGAAAACCTGTCAGCAACTATCACTCTCTTAACTATCGTTTTTAAGTTCTTGAAAACAGTTGCAGAACCATGTCTGTTTTTCGTCGGTGACTGTTGGCCGCTCCCTGTTCTTCATTAATTTCATGTCTTTCATTCTCCTGACATTCCTGTCGTAACTCGATGATGGAGTGCTCCCAAGATCATTGAATTCGTGTATCTATGACTGCTGTTTCAGATCATGTGATTAGGTGCTCGAAGAGTGAATGGTGCCTAATATGACCTGTCATAAACCGAGGATGTCGTGTGGTTTTTTGCGACGTGTTTCCCGACGTCGGTTTTATATGCTCTCAAGGGTTCACTGTAAACTTATTTCTTAGTGCTACTTCATATGCTTCTGTTAACACAAACCTAATTTTTTGTCTTGTTTATTGTACTAGGTAAGTGGAAATCAACTAGCCGTTTCGGCTGCATTTTCGAAAACGAAGGGAAAACCATATCTGACAATTCTTTGAAGCTGCTCGCTTATCAGGAAGCCTTTCTTTCAGATGTCTCCGAATGTCAGCTACGTCAAACCGCCGTCGTTGAGGAGATTTTTGTTTCAAGTGAACTGTGTGCAGTCAAGCATAGAGGAAAACACTCCGGATTTCATGTTAATCAGTGTGACAATGAACCGAATTAGCCGCTTGATTGATCGCGTTAAAGCATAAAACAGAGCCTCTGTAAATACCCAGTTTGGCTCAGTCTGGGGAACGATGAGGTGATAGAAATTCGTGATTAAATGTCACCTATTATTGCCATCGGTGATGGTGTTAAACTTTGCATGTAAATTGCAAATTCGTTTTTAGCAGCGAATTTTATTAACAGTCATTGGTTATGGGAATGGGAAATTCATTGTTTCCATTACTGTCGCATTTGTCCATGGAATATTTGGAACGAGCCGATCTCGGAATAGTTAAAATCAGAAAATTTCCACTATTTTGGTTATTTGGATTCATAGGTTATTTGATTGCGTCCTCGCAAATAATATCAGAAAATGTGAATTGTCGGATGAGGCAGAGCGCCTCACGTTACCCGAGGAAAACAAAATAAAAACTACCTAGGGATTTTATGGTAGGACCGTGTTTCGTAAACAGACGCAGATTGGCTTGTATTTAGAAATTATTTTGTTGATTAAGGTTTTTTAGAGGAAGATTTTCATTACTGCACATATAAAAAGACGTCCAAGAAATGTTTACTCAGAGGTCAAGGATGAAGAAATTGGTGCAGTCTAAGGACTTATCTCACAATTTCTGAAGTCTTGCTTTGCATATTGACTCTCTCTCTCTCTCTCTCTCTCTCTCTCTCTCTCTCTCTCTCTCTCTCTCTCTCTCTCTCTCTCTCTCTCTCTCAAACCAAAACATTGTTAGTATTGTTATAGAAAAGGAGTTGGTTTTGTATATGTATGCTTTTACTCGCACTGTTTGTAAATCAACCAGGATAAAGCAGCCTATTAAATATATTGTTTGTTTCTTTAACAGATTTACCCGATTTCATGGAAGAAATAGTCACCGCCTAGTTTTCTTACGTGTATAAAAAAAATGAATATGATAGCACTCTGTTGAAAAGTATTAAGATAAGAGTATATAAAAAGCGCTAAAATTCTTCAACCATACTCCAGTGTGCTAATATTATCCATTCCATTTAACTACTTATTCGTGGCAGGGACCATCAGCACCTTTTTCTGGTAGAACTAGTCGTAACTTCCAATCCACTGAGTCGAATAAAGGACTTTTCACTTGTAGCCGAACGCTTCGCGAGGAATATAGGTTAAAGTGGGATTTTCCGTGTAGTTGCTTAGGTCAGAGTATTAGGAAGAGTACTTTACACTAACTACCAGGTACGTAATCCATTGCTTCATTCAGTACCATGGATTTCAAAAAAAAAAAAAAAAAAAAAAAAAAAACGCCAGTAAGGCGAGGGTCTCGAAACAGGTATCCGGTGGTTTGTCGCCGGTGATAGTTGGCACCTTATCTGGGGAAGAACATGGCCTACTTCATTCCGAAATGATTTGCTGAGAGCCAGAATGTGATCACCCTCTGGAACTATACCCTCGAAGGGGACACCAAATAGAAATCTGTGATGAGTCTGTTGACTTGTGAAGTCAGTTACGTATCTGATTGACAGGTGATGGTGGTAGAGCCTAAAATGCATACTGGGAACCGAAAGGGTATCATCTGGAGCCACTCTATATATATATATATATATATATATATATATATATATATATATATATATATATATATATATATATATATATATATATTTATATATATATATATATATAATATATATATATATATATATATATATATATATATATATATATATATATATATATATATATATATACACATTATATATCCTATCACCTCTAATTGATTTGTGATCATTATCTACAAAGGCCAAAAACTGGGTGCAACGGGTTGTGTGTGTGTGTTTATGAAAGTGTGAGCTCCAGTGACCATAAAACTACCTCAGATCTCATAAATATTGAAGTTTTTACTTCCTAAAGCTAAGTTTAAAAGAAAATGGATTGCAGTGAATATTCTAAATGCTTTTTTAGCGTTACTTTCGAATACTATTTGCAAAAATATTTGAGTTATCTCCAACCATGATATTTAGCATATTTTTTATACACTGTAAAACAGCTATTTATTGATATATTCGGATAATGTGCTCGCACGTCAGTAGTCTCTTTTTTTTAATATTCGTTAATGTTGATACATATGAATTTTGGCAAAATCGCTGCGCCTGTCCCCCTCCCCTCCCCTTCCCTCTTCTTTGTACCCGTTCTTGAGAAAATCTTTCTGTGACTATTCAGTTAAGGAAAAGAAACCTCGCCACGACAGTTTCATGGCTGCAAAGCTTC
>NC_089767.1:8922649-8927649 GCF_040412425.1 Macrobrachium rosenbergii
ACAAACACACACGAACTAGTGCATCTAAGCCGTTGCAGTTGTGACGTGCTTCTAATATATCAAGTGCATTGCGTATATGAAGTGTTCAAGTTCTTTAGTAATGGTTAAAATTTTTTATTTCCTTAGTCCTGACACCAAGCTATATAGCAAAAAATGGATCGGTGTATCAGTGAAATTATCTTTGAGTATGTACCTGATATTGTACCTGTATCATAATAAAGTACGGTTATATGTTTTGCTGCGCAATGGTAGGCATGAATAGCAATAAACTATATATGACTAGGAAGTCGTTGTATGGAAGTTTTGTATATTACAAAAAATCTATATAATTTGAGGAATTCTGTTTGCGGCAATTACAGAAGTTTTTGTTTTTACAGTTTATTTTCGTTCATTTTTTTAATAAAGTGCTCTAAATTAATACAATTCAGTTTTAAAATTATGTCGAAATGCAAACGGTTATTATACTTCCCTATCGAAGAAATGTATTGATGAGTTACCTACTGAAATTTTTTTTATACATTTCCTAACGTTAAAATGCACAACAGCTGACATAAATGACTTTAAAATATATAAAACTAGAAAGGCGATTTATCGTAGTTTTGCACGGTAAAAAGAAATTCCATGTCGCTTTTATACTTGATTTTTAGTTATTTTTTCATGGTAACAGAAGTTTTTGCTTTTGGCTAACTTCTTCGCGTTATTTATACTTTTTATTTTCTTAATTTTGATTTTTTTAACGCACCACAATAAATTAATATTCAAATAACTTTGAAAACACATTTCAAGTCAAATATTGCTAACCTCAAGCTTGGCCAGTAAGAGAGCGGTGTAGCGCTGTCAGTATATTGGTATACGTATGTGGGGTTCACAGTCAGTGTAAATTGTGGACAGGACCAAAGAAATGTATTGATACTATTGTGCTTTGTACAGAAGATTGCTACGGTTTAAAATATTTGTGAGAAGAAACAGTCCTTTGTGGGTTGTACGTCAATGATGCCAAATGGAGAGACTTCTGAAGCCTCTGCAAGTCTGGTGACTTTCTCACTTTGTTAATTCTGTTAGTTAAAATCTGTTTCGTTGAAGCGTTAGCCTTTTTTAATGCAATTCGTGGTGGTTTTATTTATTTATTTATTTATTTATTTATTTATTTATTTATTTATTTATTTATTTTTTGCCCTATATTTACTCTAAACGTAAGTGTTTATGTTAGCATGTGGGAACAAGAGAGATTTTTAAAGATTTTTGTATTTGGAGGTTACCAAAAGTAAAATTCTAAGTCGAGAATGCAGTGTTAAGCAAACATGCACACTTATACAGATAAATTGTCAGTCCATTAGAAATAGGCCATGCATCGTAAAGAGAAAGGAGATACATATGAAAACTAGAATATAAACAAAATTAGATTGAGGAAGTAGATGGGCATTTGAGAAATAAAATGTGAAAATCTATGTCGACACTTTTAGTGTCCAAGATGCGAGTTGATGTTGAAGTTTGCAAACATTCCTTCATCTCTCTCTCTCTCTCTCTCTCTCTCTCTCTCTCTCTCTCTCTCTCTCTCGTGATATTCATAAATTCTAATCATGCTCACTATTCCCTGAAGTTTGTCTGAGTTATGCATGTGTTTGGAAGCCTTTGAAAAACCTTTTATCGTGTTTACCAAAGTGTGTTTGAATATTGTTCGGCAAAGTTGAAATGGGTATTTACTTGTCCTTGTTATCTGTACCGTATATAAATATATATATATATATATATATATATATATATATATATATATATATATATATATATATATATATATATATATATATATATATATATATATATATATATATATACATAGATATATATCTGTGTGTGTGTATTTGTTTGTTTGTGTGCTTGTGTATGACTTACAGAGAATAAGGCATTTGGTTTTCAAAATAATTTCTAGTAGTAATATTAATTATAGATCATGCCCGCTTAAGTAGAAAGGCTATTAGGCAGACAGTAAACGAGAGTGTTCATGCAATTACATACGCACAAGAAAAGTCTTGTTCTAAAAGCAGGAAATTTGCAAACGACGCTTTAGCTTCGTAAAGCAGAAGCTTGGGGTTCAATTAACGAAAGAGTTGCTAGTAGGAAGACATGATACTTTTATTCCTGCCCTCATTTCATTTTATGCTCATATTTACATGTCTTTATTTTGAGATTGCATGTGTAAGTAAGTACTTGTAGTCGAAGGAATGTAGTTTACTTATTTATTTTTCTAGTGTATTTATAAATAGAATCGAAACTCTTGAAAAGATTATAGATAGGGAATTATTTCTTAGCCAAACAAATGCCAGACAAACGTCCATTAACCTCTACTATCCTGTTGTCTAAAGGTAGGTTTGTAGGTTGATTCGTTTGGCCTGCCTCGGATTCCTATTGAAGAGAGATGCCCTCTGAGAGATATATATACCAAAGAATATTAGGTCCCTTCAGTAAACGTACGCCCAATTCCTTTTTGTTTACAACCCGTCTTTTTATACAAGTGCAAAAGTGCCCTGTTCAATTATTGGGCCTCTCATTCTTAATGCGCATGTGTTCTTAAGGACCAAACCAACCCTTGTAGTTGCCATTTGTAAAGCTAAATAAATAAAATAAAAAAATAAATAAAAGGCGAAACAAAGATAAGACTGGAATTATTGGGAGTTTTACCAGTAAATAAACTGAATAAATAAGGCCAAGTTTAAGGAAATTGGTGTACTGCGGCTGTTACAATACCAGGTTTTAGAACGCTGTAAATCGACTTAATCACCCGATAACCAAACTACTGTAGATAGCTGAGCTTATTTCGTTGCCACAAGCAGCGGCACATCTCTTCTAAGTAGTTTCAGTAGGCATTGCCCCCAGCTGGCAATCATTGAATTTTAAAGAAATGTTTCGCTGCTGCTTTGTTTCCTGCAAATTCTCTTGAGGAATGCTGCAGTTTTTTTCCTTTGTTTCTAATTCACCTAAGTATGTGCATAAACAATCATTGCCATGGTAAGCTAACAAATGATGCGACGGGATGACTTCCTTCACTTAGATATTGATCACCTCTTGCAGTGTGATCAAAATGCTCAGGTAGAAAACCCTTGTCTATTGATACGTATTTCAGTATTATATATTACCCTAAGCTTATTATTTACATTTCACTTTTGCATGAGTGCTTAAAAGTTCTTTGATGCCATGGCATGTTCGTCATTAAAACGTTCCCCTCCAAACAGGGCGTGGCTCTCGAAAAAAGACAAGGTAATGATCGCTACTACATGCATACTTCAACCGCTGAATCGAGGGTGAGCACCCTGTTCAGAAATTTCCACAATATTAGACGCTTCGTGTGCTTACACAGAAAGTTCATCGGCCTCGCTTTGTACAGCTACACGCACTGCGCTCTCTTGAAAGCGCTTTTTTGTTTCCTGGATGTTGAGGCCTTTATTTCTAGATCTTCCTATCCCCCCACTTCTCATCGCTCCTAACAATTCAGAATGACGCGCTCTTTTCCAATCTTTCCACATGACTGAACTATCTCACAACACTGTAACCCATCCTTTCACCTACGATGAACTTTTTATTACTTCCTTATATATCAGTTTTTCTCATTCCTTCAATTCCTGTGCCATATTATTAGGCAAACAATTTATCTCCATATCTTCAGCCTATTTTCTTCCAAGGTCAGCTTCCACATTTCACTTCCATAAAGAATCGTTTATACATTCCAACGTAGATTTCCTTAGAGTCAAAAACTGCTTCCAGACTTTTGCACTTAACCCCTACCGCCCTTGCTTCAACTGTTCTGTGACCACTTCCTCGTATCCTAACATTATTCGGTAAATATGTTACAGGCAGATAGCGAAACCAGGTATTTCAAGAACTGCCTGAAATTTCAGGCAGATAGCGAAATGCACTTAAGGACACATTTGATCCCCAAAGGGCTAGTACTAAACACGGAGAAATACATTAATTTTGACCTCCGAGGGGCTAGCACTAAACTCGGCGAAACAGTGTAGGTGAGTCACTGTTTCGTCTTGTTTAGTACTAGCCCCTGGGGGGGATCAAAAGTCGCTAAGTGCATTTCGTTATCTGCCTGAAATTTCAGGCTGTTCAAGAAATGCCTGGTTTCGCTATCTGCCTGTAACATATATGCTCCCAGATACCTGTGGAAAAAAGCTGCTTTCATTCTCCCTTAAATTTGCTTCAAAATATGTTCATCAGTTTTGTATTTGGAAAATTCTAATATGCAACTCAGACACTTATATTTTCGGCAAGGTTATAAATTTTATCTTCTAGAATTCCTTATATATATATATATATATATATATATATATATATATATATATATATATATATATATATATATATATATATATATATATATTATATATATATATAAACACACACACACACATATATATATATATATATATATATATATATATATATATATATATATATATATATATACACATACATACATACATACATACATACATACATACATACATACATACATACATACACACACACATCTGTGTGTATGTGCGTAGAATATATAACTGTGTTTAACCTATTTCACAAAGAAATAAAAGTCCAGACGCACCATAGTCAATTATCATACCGTTTTAGAGAAGCCAACCTCGTGCAGGCACAGGCTCTTGCTCCTCGAGCAGCCCGTTTTGTAGACACTGGCCGCAGTATAAGGCTTCTGCTTCCTGTTCTGAGCACTAGATTCAGATTCGGAACCGGCTGAGGATGTGAGGGAGTGGTTTTAGGAAAGAGAGGGGAAGTGGTGTGGGAAATGGGACACGTGGGAGGTGAAAATAAGGTGTGTGAGTGTGGGAGTTGTTTGCATTTGAGGGTGGAATTGGGGAGGAGAAGGAGTGAGGTATAAGTGTGGGGAAATGAGGATTGTTCACGTTAAGATGGTCAGTTGTCAATTGATAGAGGAGTTTGTGCAAAAATATTGTGTCAAAAAAGCTGATTGGTTAGAACCTACT
>NC_089767.1:8932649-8962649 GCF_040412425.1 Macrobrachium rosenbergii
AACGTTTTATTGTATTTTGTGTACTACAAGCATCTTAGCTCTGCATTGCAGTATTTTCAATATCCCCAGCCAGAATCCCAAGGAATTCTGAAAATTTGCTCGGGATGTTTTGCTGAATGTTAATAATAGTACGAAAGGAATGACCGAGACCTGAAAGAGTCATTCTGATTGAATTGCGTTCTTCCGTCATCGCTCCAACACCAGAGAGCATTTGAATAAACAATTGACCAGTCTTAGTTAAGAGACAGGTAATTAAATTTATATTATATCAGTGTTAGAGAATTTCATTTATTATTCAGACATTTGACGAGATGGAATTTGTTAATCAGTTCTGCAGCGCAAGAACACTGACAAAATCAAAATCAGACATCAGTCATCAGAGCTTTGATCTTTATACACTGATTAACCTTCAGGTAATTCAACTTTCAATAAAGAGCATATGGTTGAAAAATAACCATGCGATTACTTCTTATTGTCAAAGAGTATTTATTAAGCTCCTGTACGCACAAAAGTATTTGGTTAATTACCCTGTCTTTGTTTCCGACGATCTGTGATATCATAAAATACATTTCGAGAGTGATACTCCCTGCCTCAAGAGGAGTAAAACAGTTGCAATTGAAGGCTGCTAACAAAGTGTTAAGCCCTTTGTGAACTATAAAATGTGAGACCCCTGCATGAAGATTATATTATTGTGATATTCCACCTAAGTCAGTAATGGACTGAGTGGTGGAGGAGAGTTCTGTACCACTATCGTCATTTCATTCTCTCTGAAACGGAATGAAGAATGTTAGTGTCTTTTGCACATTATTTATCATACTGCACTTTGGCGTAATTACGCTGGAAATTATGCTATGAATCCTAAAGCTTATTGGAATCTTTATTTCGTATTTTTTCATGTTTCTTGCTTAATTATGTTTTTGTATAATTTATAATCGTGCAGTATTCCTATGAGTCCATAAATCCAGCGGATGTTTATACAACGCATTAGCCTCATACTTGCATGACCCTTACTGGTACACACATCTTCTTAGTAGATTAGGATAGGAAGGAAGACCAAATTACATTTCTGAGGTGAAGAGCCGGCCGGCTTAATTCACTTCCTCTCCTCTTCCATTTCTCAGATATCCATTTTTTATATTTTCCTGTTTTGTTTATCGAGCTCGTTTTATCCCCATTATTTCTGTTTTTTTTTTTCGGTCTCTCTCGTCGTATCTTCAACTAGGAGTATACCGTAGAATTGCCATCATTATCCTCTTTGGCTGTGGATTCAGATAATGGAGAACATGATATCACATTTTACTGTCTTCCGTAGCGTTTTCGTAAAAGAAATATATCTAACGCCTCCTCGTTTTCCATCCTATTTAGTTGTATTTTTCTTTCATTTCCGAGCGGATGGCCTATTCGAAATCGTCAATCAAATGTTCATTCGTAGACTTTCTGTTATTTTTCTTTACTTTTGTTGATCACATCCATTATTTCATAAATTATAATTTTCTTACAAAAGGCATTTCCTTGTCTTCTTTCTCCCTTCTCTAACTCATTATGTGAATTAGCCATTAACATGCATACGACTTTACTTCAATTGCTGACGTTCCTTCTACAGTACCGGTACTCTCTTTTGCTTTATGTGGACAACATTACCTGAATGGGATTTCCCATTTTCCCCCGTTATATCCTCAGCTCTTCTAGTATTCATTCACTTATTTTTATAGTGTTTTCATAAACATCAACGGTATTTCCATAGATTTCTTGATGCAGCAGAAACTTCTCTCTCTCTCTCTCTCTCTCTCTCTCTCTCTCTCTCTCTCTCTCTCTCTCTCTCTCTCTCTTCTAATGGCCCCTCTTTCGTATATTATTAAAGCCCCATTTGTTGTTTGAATCTATTGTTATTGCTCGCTGCAGATTCCCGACGATTTGTGTTAATGTGCGAGAGGAACGAATATGTATACACACACATGTATATATATATGTGTATGTATGTATGTATGTATGTATGTATGTATGTATGTATGTATGTATGTACATGTGTGTGTGTTTGTGTATTTTGTTATGTCCATGAGGATGTGTATCATATAGGGCGTCTTTTCTTTTAAATAGTTGGAAGAAAATATGCACGAGTTCCCCTTTGTTTTTGTATTGCAATTTCCTTTCCTCGGGACGAGGTCGTCGTCAGCCGGTGAATAGGTGCAGCCATGCGGCTCGAAAATTTTGCATTATCATTTACACATCTGATGAATGCATTTTGTCTCTTTGGACAGACAAACTGACAGACAGACAGACAGACAGGCTGGTAAAAAGAAAAACGGGTAACGAAAATTAGACAGCAATGTAGAGATTTTTCGAGCTCTGAAAAGACGGCATTTCTAAAGAGTAGAATATATCTGCTGTCTGTGTTTACTTAATTAACAAGACAATGACAATGTAGCTTATATATATATATATATATATATATATATATATATATATATATAAGCACACATAATATATATATATATATATATATATATATATATATATATATATATATATATTTATATTTATATTTATATCTATATATCTATATCTATATATCTATATATACAGTATATATATATATATATATATATATATATATATATATATATATATATATATATATATATATATATATATAGAGAGAGAGAGAGAGAGAGAGAGAGAGAGAGAGAGAGAGAGAGAGAGAGAGAGAGAGAGAGAGAACCTACTGGGCACTTTTTACCAGAAACATATGTACTATCATTCTAATAACCACAGTGCCCTCTTAACTTCTCGATTTCTTCACACTTTATGGATACGCTTCTCACTACAAAGCCTGAGACCCAAATGGTAGAATATGAAGAAGTTCTGCCGTCCGTAGCAGGATTCGAACCTGCATCTGGAATATCAGAACGAGGTCACCTGACCACGAGAAGGCGTCAGAATTTCTTCATAGTCTCCCATTTCGATATTAGAGTTTGTAGGGGGCAAGCATATACGAAAAGTGTAAAGAAATCTAGAATTTAAGAAGTCGTTGTGGTTATTTATAGTATATATATATATATATATATATATATATATATATATATATATATATATATATATATATATATATATATATATATATATATATATATATATATATGTTCAATATACGCCTTTTATTATTAAAAGGGATGGCTTGTGACGCCACAAGCTTTTCAGCCTTCTGGGTCGCAGGATGGATTTGGGATGGGGTTGCTAGCCCTCGTCCTAACCAGCGGAAGTTGATTTTGATGGATATATGTGTCAACGTTGTCTGACAATCCTCGGTGGTCACCAGTCCGATTAATGGCCAGCGTTATAGCGAAGGCGTTACTTTATTTGGCAGGAACATAAATCTTTTTTCCTGAAAGGATTCAATTCAGAAAAAACAAGATATCGGTCACTGTCACACTTAATGCCCTAATTACTGAATTTACGATGAACCCCTTCTGGAGAAAACTTCCATGAGTTAAGTATATCTTAGATTAACCACACCACTGAGCTGATTAACAGGTCTCCTAGGGAGGGCTGGCCCGAAGGATTAGATTTATTTTACGTGGCTAAGAACCAGTCGGTTACCTAGCAACGGGACCTACAGCTTATTGTGGAATCCGAACCACATTATAATGAGAAATGAATTTCTATCACCAGAAATAAATTTCTCTAATTCTTCATTGGCCGGTCGGAGAATCGAACGAACGCCCAGCAGAGTGCTAGCCGAGAACGATACCAACCTGTCCAATGAGGAACTTCCATAACAGTAGTACCTTCATGTACCTGAATAAGAAGCTCATCAGCAGTGCGTCTAACTCCTTCATACACACTATGCTATTTATCTCTATCTTTCATACTTCGTCTTACTTCCTGTATATCAAGGCCCTTCCTCTCACCTGTCTAGGTCTTCCGGGGATTTCCCTTTCCTCCCAACACTGCATCTACGTATATCTACATTTATCAGAATTTCATGCCGTTATACTCCACATTTCTTATTCAAACAATCCATTTGTATTGCTACGATAATCTAAAGTTGACTTCCTTTTCTGTTCCCAGCATAGTTGTTTTTTTTTTCTTCTATTTTTACTTACATTCTCCTGTCTTCATTCTTCTACTTTCCGATTACACTTTCTCCCACATACCAGTTCAAATAAAGTACCTCCTTTCCTCTACAATTATTATTAATTGTTGCCGTGTCTTTCTGATCTTTTCATAACCTTACTCTTGTTCATTTTGAACTTTCTTGTCTCAAACATATTTTCGAACTTTTTCTCTAATTTTTGCCGTTACTCTTTCATAGCACTAATCAGTAGTAGTGGAGCTGATAATACAAGCATGAAATTTGGCAGAAATTCTCATTGGGGTAGACTTTAAGAAAAAAGTGCTAGTCCTCTGAAATTCCCTTAGGTGACCATTTTCCAAGATGGCCGCCATGTGACGATTATCGTGAAAAATGCCAATATATTTTTCTATAAATAGCTAAAGTTCAATCATTATTGGGATAAATTAGGGGGGTTCTTTGCCATAAAATTGTAGACTTTACTTGGAAGAGTAGTCCTTACCATTCAGGAATCCAATTTGTCGCCCATTTTCCAAAAAAAGCCGCCATGAAGCCTAATATGCAAAATAATCTATCTCTCTTGGTATTTCCACATATTTGTTCATATAAACTTGATTTCTGTGAGTATTTATAGCCATTTGTTCATCCATTTTATATATATATATATATATATATATATATATATATATATATATATATATATATATATAATGTAATATATATGTGTGTGTGTGTGTGTGTGTGTGTGTGTGTGTGTGTAAGTGACAGATATACTCATGAATGACTGAGGAAGATCAGGAACCCTTTTTGTTCGATTGTCTATAACACTGGGTAATGTGCGTACTTCCCCTCCTTCCTTTGGACCTGGATGCTGGAACAATGAAATGCTTGTACTATGGAAGGGTGTACTGGCTGTTGCGGCTGTTGGATTGTGGTCTTGTTATCTAAAGCAGAAGTGAAAAGTCCCTTTCTCAGAATAGGTGGACACACAACATCATCAACGCTCTGCCATATGATATGCTAATTCCATTCTCATGAAGCTTGTCAATTAATTCTCTTTTCCTTGTTTGGCAAACGCTTTCATCCCAACATACTGTATATGGGAAAAGGTGTTTCACGGTGTTTTGCATGCCTGCGGTTTTTTATCCTTCAGTTTACTTAGAGTAGCAGTTACATTGTAAAAGTTGTGCAGTGGCAATATCTGACGTACAACCTGATGTCAACACCATGCTCAATGCTGCAAACAAACTGTTGAAGTGCCTGTGGAACAACTTCCTTTCCAAGTCCTTGGAAATCTTGACTGAATTTTGTTTTATGACCAAGCATTTCTCTTCGAATGATATTTGCAGTTTCAGCCAGATGAACAGCTTCACTGTACTTGCTAGCATCAGACAGAATTGTGCCAATGTCTTTTCTGAATGCTAGAAGATCATCACGCCCTTTCCTATGGGCCTCAAGCTCAGGAATCGTAGAGAGTAACTGCTCTTTAACCTGGTGGTATTGACGTCTAGGGAGTCTACGCCTAGTTGTTGTAGCCGGCGCTTGTATAGGGAAACTATATCAGAAAATCCGAGTATTACAGGTGATGTTTCTGTATTAGTAACCTTGTTATCAACGTTGTAGATAAGTTTAGAAAAAGCCATAGGATATAGCTCTTTCCGTTGATCATGGCGATTCTCCTCTTGCTTTATCTCATTAAGATGTGCTCTCTCTGGGTTGTATAAGTCTGCCAAGCATCGTGGGTGATACTTCAGTTCTTGAGCAACAGCATCACCAGTACTTAACTTTGTAAGGAGCTTTCCAAGGGTTAGGGTCTTGGCACATTGATTGAGCCTTTCGTTCAGCTGCATTGTCATTTCTTGTCTTAAATTTGATATCTCATCCACTTCTTCACACAAAAAGCATTGTACCTTTTGAGGGTCTGAGGTTCTGGATCTCTTTCCACGGTTTTCCTCTGTGCCTTTGGGACATTATATAAACAGAAAGAGATTATCCTCTTTGCCTTCCCTTCATTAGTAGTCTTTTTTTAGTAGCAAAAGTTGGAAATAAATGGACAGGGATCGCCCTTTTTATGGTTTATGTTTTATCTGCAAAAGCAGCCATTTTACCCACTTTCTTTTGTACAACTTTGACACAATATCTAACGTCCTTTCCTTGACTTCTCACGTAATTACAGCGGTAAATATAATAAATTATAACATAGCTATAGCCATTTGTTTCATACCCACTTTTACATCAAACCAGTCACTCAACTATCATCATCTTCAAACACAAGCTTCACTTTCATAATAAAGTCTTTGAATTTCCCTCACTAGTATTTTCCACACTTTACACCCCCTCAAAAGTTAAGTATACCTTAGTTTTACCAGACCGCTGAGCTGATTAACAGCTCTCCTAGGGCTGGCCCGAAGGATTAGACTTACTTTACGTGGCTAAGAACCAAAGCACTCTCCACAGTCCATTTCGATCAATTTTTTATAAATTTTCCTTGGCCCATATACGTTATCTTCAGTGAGTGAAATTAACTTTGGTAAGGTAAGAATTCAACATAAAATCTGGGAAAATACTTTAAAAGAAGGGAAAGGTTAAAGACCAAATAGATTCCAGAATGACAGATAAACATTGTAATATAAGGTGGCGCTGTCTGACGAGAATAAAGTCCAGTGTGAAAAGAATAAGTATTTTAAAGATTTTTTGTATGTAGAGAACATGAAAGAGGCAGAACAGAAGGGTGCAATTGTCAGGTGGCTGTTTATTTTCGAGAATGGCCGGTGAAGTGACGGACTGTAGAGGATGTAAAGATGACATTAAGAGGTTAGGAATTGATGGGATTACAGGTGAGACATTGGTATGGTGGTGAATACTTGAGTGGATGGCTGACAGGGGTTTTATGGTTCCAAAGGCATGGTTGAGTGGTAAAGGGGAAAGAGGGCGACTCCAAGAATTATAGAGGCATAATAGTAGTTAGCAGGGTCTTTATCAAGGAAAAGAAGTTGATGACAGAAGGGCTGATATGGGAAGACCAGTGTGCATTCAGACAAGGAAGAGGATGTGTGGGTCAGGTGTTTATTTTTAAGATATAATACAGTAAAGTATATACGTATGTATATATAAAATTTATAATATATATATATATATATATATATATATATATATATATATATATATATATATATATATATATATATATATATATATATATATATATATATATATATATATATATATATATATATATATTATATATATATGTGTGTGTGCGTGTCTGTATGTATGTATGTATTTGTGTGTGTTTGTGTGTACGCTCTCGTAATTGAAATGCCATTGAAATTTTGAAATGAAAATTCAATAATTATATTATATTATATATATATATATATATATATATATATATATATATATCATATATATATATATGTGTGTGTGTGTGTGTGTGTGTGTGTGTTTGTGCGTTTGTGTGAATATACGTGTAATGTAGAGAGCAAAGAGATGTACTGGATGTAAAAAATGCATATACATAGATTTTGAAATAAGTGTTAATTAAGGATAAAACATTAAATGTTCCAGATAACATTATAAGCAACAGATTAAATGCCTGCGTAAATGTGTTAATGTGAAAGCTTTTTTTTTTTTAATCGCTGTGAATGTAGATAATGTTGTGAGTGTCACGAAGTTGAAATCTAATTCTAGCAAAGACGAGGAAAAGCTGGCCACGCATAAGCCTTATCATCTCTGTTTGTTAGAACTGGCCTTCATATCTCGTGGCTGTTATTTGTTTCCCCCATGTATACGATTCGCTTTACTTACTTGCGCCACACCTCTGTGTTGGAATTTATATCTCCCCATTTATCGCCTGCCAAGACTAAGGTATATAAGCCGTAAGTTTAGCGGCTGATTGTTGAAATGACATTGTAACTTTAACTGCCCTGTAGGTTTTTTGGTTTATTCACTTTTTGTTTTCGGTTGAAAACATTCTTGTTATCTATTTCTCTGTTTGTGTGTGTGTGTGTGTGTGTGTGTTTCTCCCTTTACCTTTAAACAATGATACTGAAGCAAAATATTTAGAACCTAGTCATTAAGAAATAACGCTCTCTCTCTCTCTCTCTCTCTCTCTCTCTCTCTCTCTCTCTCTCTCTCTCTCTCTCTCTCTCTCTCTCTCTCAGTAGCTGGACAATTAGACAAGGCACTTTCCACTAATTACCGAGGCAGAAGTGCCTATGAGTTTCAGTAGGAAATGAAAAATAATATCTCCTCCGCTATCTATTAAATGGGAAACAAGATGTGACGCTGCTTACGAGAATTACTTTTTTTTCTTTGTGCCCTGCTGACTTCGTGATAAATAATGTCCGCATAATTTGCTCTTACATTGTATTTTTTTTTTTACGTAAATTCTGAGATTTATCTTATGTAAGGCGGGTGTAAATTGGATTTTATTTTTATCGATATTATTATTATGGTCGTCTTGGTCGTGTTTTGAAATTAAATGAACCGTATGTAAGTAATAGTATTAATTAATATTATGAATTTCTGTGGTTGTTGTAGGTATATTGTTATTATTTTTCTAACAGTGTATTTGCTCCAAGCTTTAAAGTAAAGGATATCAGTTCCGTTTAGCGATGAAATGCAAATCGCTGCTGCTCACAGAGAACGAAATCGCGTAAGCCAAAGTTTCGGGCAGGATATTGAAGGGAGCAGAGTTCATCGGTTCGATAAACGTATTGAAATATTCCATTTGGAAGTCGGTTTTTCCCTCCCCTTTTTTTTTTTTTACACTGCACTTCAATATAAGCTTTTTCCCTGTGTAGTTTGAATATTGAGAGCGTCATATTTTTTGTAACATTTCAGGCGGGGTATGGTGTGTGTGTGTGTGTGTGTTTGGTTTTTTCTTTTTTTTCGAGTTTATGAGTAGCTTTGTTTGCATTCACGGTGTAGGCCTGTGCAGAAGCTGCCTTATTTGCTTTTCCTCTGCAATAAATCCTTGGACATTATTTTGTTTTTGGCTGTTGTGGTATTTCTTGTTTAACATCTGAACAGATAGTAACCTTTGAAAAAAAGTATAAGTGTTTGTTTTTTATTCTGTAATAATAATAATAATACTCAATTAAGTTACAAACAATCCATTTAGATTAATGTCCATAGCCTTGATTTGCATATTTCATTACACTGTTTTTTCAGGTGTTTGCATTATCAAAAATTAACATGTATTTTGATATCCCTTGTACATTAGGGATACACTTTTTAAAAGATACAGGTTGTTCAGGTTTCAAATTTATTTTTTATGAAGTACATATTTCAAGTGTGTCATCTGGTATCCTGGGGGAATTAATAGCGCCAACTCTTCAGAAGATTTTTATACAATTTCGTTGTATGTAATTAAACATTTTTTTTTTTTATAAAATAAATTATTAGCAGTGTCCCTGAATGGTCGGATATGAGAGCCCATATTTCTTTACACACGAAAAAGTGTAATTTTAAAATAATCAAGTTTCTCGTTATTTATATCTGAGCTTTGTTGCCCGTATCACTTTCTTTTGAGGTTTAAACAATGCGCAATGTGTTTAATAGGATATTAGACCTCATAAGCCCTACGCTAAGGTGTTGGTTCTGTTATATAGTTTATATAACTCTCATTGATAATTCGTTTTACTAATGAAAATATGCGCGAACGGACATCCTCGCTGCGTACATAAGAAATCTTGAATATATTTCTCGGCCCTCCATACTTCATGTTTACCTGTTGATTTTTTAATGCGACTTTAATCATGCCATGACTTTTTTTTTATGCCTAATCATATCTTATGCGGGCTGCTGTGGAAGACTTGCTTTGGCTCTGACTGCCTAATTAAGCAATGCATTGTAGGTTTGTGCAAAAAAATAATTTTATGTGTGATAATGTTTATTCCGTCTTTTTGGTTTAAATCATAAGTCTGTTACTTATACTTAATCAGAATTCCCATCAATAATATTATTATAACCATTTTTTAATGTTGTTGAGTTGTATATCCCTTTTACTAACTTTTCCTTTGCTAAGTTGGGTTAGATTTTAATCTCTCTCATTTGACCTGTATTTTTTTTTTTTTTTATCCTTCCCATACAAGAAATAGGTACTTCATTACCCAAGGTGTAATTTATAGGTGAAATAACACATTTCTAAATGGCCCAGTTGATATCTTTCAAGCGTTTCAGTTTTGTGTAAAATTCCAGGATGCAATCTGTGGTTTCTGAAAAATCGTAGACAGACTTAATTGGTACCTTGAACTTCAAACACCTTTAGCCGCAAAAAGGTGCTTCCGGGAGGCCGTTGATTATGACCCTTCATTTTTTTAGGTTTAGCCTTTTTATTAATTCCCTGTGAGGTCTGTAGTTTTGAGCAGTCGGTATACAACTTTCATAACAGTATTCATTACTCTTTTTTTCTTTTATAAAGCCAGGACTGGGTAGTTTCAAACCTCTAACTATAAGAAAAATATAATAGTGTTGTGGAGTTTTTCCTTAAAGTAATTACATACCTCCATTTTCAAGTGAGACAGATAACATGGCTTTAGGGCCGAAGAATATTAAGAATTTTTGGAACTGGATATAAATAATCTTCATCCAGTAGTAATGGAAATCAGAGTCCTCTGTGGCCACGTCTAGTTAGAAGTGGAACAACAAAAATCTTGAAAACAATATCAAAAGTAGTATAAATAGGAAGGTGAAGAGTTGCTAATATAGGCAGTGTCAAGAAGTTTCAAACTTCATTTAATTGGTTCTACATTTTATATATACATATATATATATATATATATATATATATATATATATATATATATATATATATATATATATATATATATATATATATACATATACACATATATGTATATACAAAAACTTAAGTATATCTTAGTTTAATATAGACCACTGAGCTGATTAACAGCTCTCCTAGGGCTGGCCTTTGCGCAAGATTAGATTTATTTTACGCGGCTAAGAACCAACTGGTTACCTAGCAATGGGACCTACAGCTTATTGTGGGATCCTAACCACATTATGACGAGAAATGAATTTCTATCACCAGAAATAAATTTCTTATTCTTCGTTAGCCGGGTAGGAGAGTCGAACGTTGGGCTAACAGCGTGCCAGGCGACAGCTCTATCCACCCTTCCAACGAAGAATATATGTACAAAATATATATATATATATATATATATATATATATATATATATATATATATATATATGTATATGTATATACTCTGGTTTCTCCTTCATTTTCATTGTGGAGTACATCGTGATATTTTATCTTCGTGATTGAGAAGAATACAACTAAATATATATATATATATATATATATATATATATATATATATATATATATATATATATATATATATATATATATATATATATATATATATATGTGTGTGTGTGTGTCAATGTGTGTGTGTGTGTGTGTGTGTGTATGTGTGTGTGACATACACTGGGAAATTTTTTTTTATATTAAAAATATTAAAACAACAGGTTTCGTTTGACATCCAATACGCAATACCTCAGGGAATAACTTACACCAAGGGAATTACAAGTGATAAGTGCTTTTCCCCAGTGTGATTCGAACTGCGCCTGGCTGGGAAACAACGAAAGTACATTGAATGTGATCATTGTGCTTAGTAGTCATAGTAATTTATATATATATATATATATATATATATATATATATATATATATATATATATATATATATATATATATATATATATATATATATATATATATATATATTGTTACGTGTGAGGGTCTTGGTTGATCATGTATTATTCAATTTACGTAATTTTACGGCCCTGCAAACCAAGATTACACGTAACCTGCCACTTGAAGCCAAAAGTTAACCTCAAAGACAGACGTTAATTAGCCAAAGGTCGCCAGTTAAGGGTTATTAACCTTAACAAAGAATATTTGAGATGAATTTGATTTTAAACGCAACGGTTCTTCCAAACATTCGGACGCGAGGCATTCAAAGCATCGAGATTTAACCTGATTTTGCTTACCCTAAATCCTAGGTATTTTACTGGAATAATGGGGTTGAAGCTAACAATATACTAATTAGGCTTAATCTAGACTTTGTAAACACATATACCCTAAGTGGTGGCTGAAGGAAGAAAACAAAGAAAAAATGTGAAATACAGAAAAGTACTAGTCAATCGACGAAGCTTCAACAAGAATCGGACTTACCGTGAATGTCGAGTCGCTGCGCAAAACGAGGGACCTCAGGAGTCGTATTCTGGCAGTCTTCCCAATTCACTAATTAAGATAGACGTAGGAGGAAAAGTAATAAAGAACAAAGAATATCGTTCGGCACGCACGCAGCGCCACCTGGTTCAGCGACCGCTGGAATCTCTCTGACCCGACCTCGCCGTTCCTCCAGAGGGCTTATACCGCCCGGCAATCCGACCTTGACAAAGGCATCGTCGAATGCATAGAATAAAGCTTAAGGGCCACCATAACTAGGGTCATTGAGCGTAAACCCTCTCTGAGGCTTAGGTCCCTAATGCCCTAGCATATTTTGTTTACAAACTTTCCAGCCTATGCGGTTAAATTTGTCTACTGCTACCTGATTGTTATTTTTAAATTTGAACTAAGACGCCTACCGGGCGGGCAGAGATGTTCTCTGTCGAGGTCAATCGGACTAATTTCCTACACCTAAATACATCGAGGGCGAACAGCAGTAATATTTATAAAAGCTCCCCCTTAAGAGGGCCTTCACTCCCTTTTCGGGCGTGAAGGTCTATACTAAACAAGCTGTTCGCCTCTCGTAGGTTACTCTCCTTCCCTGGGCAGATTAGTCCTGGTTAGCCTACCTAGCTACAGAACTACCTAACCCTAGATAGGATATGAGCTGTATTCACTACTTTACCTAATTCTAATAGTACTGGAAGGTGCTCACGGTTATTATAGGCTACTTCCTACAATCAAGATGTGTTTTAGACCTAGCCTAGTGGTACATTCTATGATATTCCCTAGCCTAACCTATCCTAACCCGACCGTAGCACCAACATAAGAGTTAATATTCTAACTAAATTACAACATGGTTTATGTTTAATACAATTAAAATTTACTAGTTAATTCATGAGGGTTGCCTCATATGATAAATGGGTGCCTCACTGAGGTCTTAGGCCATGCGTGTCACGAGCATCGTGGCTCGTTTCACAATAGTTAAGATTACTGAAATTAGTTATGCTACTTACATGATTACTGCTTGGTAAGTGGAAGGAACAAGGTTACTAAATTGATGTACTGCACTTTAGGGGGCAGGCTAGTGGAAGAGATCACACTGGCTACCTTCTCTGGGCAAGGCCAGGATCACTAGATGTTAGGGCACTGTGCAACTAGTGCCAGGATGAGCGATAGCTCGGCAACTACTGGGCTCTCTTCCGCCCCTTCTTCTTCTTCTTCGGTTTCCTCCAAGGCCTATCAGTAGCTGGCCTAGCAGGTGATGAGAGCACCGACTCGGGGACAGGCCAGAAGGGCTAGCGGGCGCGAAGTCAGGGGCAACTGCAAAGCTGCGGGAGGACTCCCCACTCCGGCTGCTGCGACAACCGGAGCGAGAGCGATCTCGACTTCTGCGTCCGAGGATGCCAGTTCCTGGTCTTCCAAGGGAGGGGTACCATTTCGATCCTCCAGGGTTCATCCCCTGAGTCAAAGTCAAAAGAATTTGCAAAAAGAAGTTTCGGGTGCTGGAGGCTCTCCAGTCGCAATGATCAACTGCATGGGGAATCCTAAATCTCCCGGAGGAGGATTCGCCTCATGATTTAGACCCGCATAGGGGCCTTTTCCATTGGTAGCTCAACGTCCGTGGGCGGACGGAGTCTGGCACTGCTCAGTGCTCGCAAGTGGCACTGGCAGCAGTTGAGGGTCAGGCATGCCTGACAAGGGGTCCGGAGGTGCAATACCTCTCGGACGACTTGGGTTTGGCTGCGGCAGAGATTCCTGCCCCAGCAGGAGATCGTAGCCTCTCCTAGAGTTTTGTTCGGGGGCGTCCGCTGGGCGTTGCTTGCTTGGGCAGCCCTCCCAATTTGTGGAGTGGTCTGCCCGCTTGCACGTCCTGCAGCGGTACTGCTCCTCCTGAATCTCTCTTCGCGGAGGGGGAGGACCTCTTGGTGGGCCAGCCCTTCGCGATTGGAGAGGGCTAGGCCTGAAATGGTTTGGGCTGTGCCCCTTCCGCGGACCACTTTGGTGGGCGGAAGGTGGAGGTTTGTCATTTTGGGAGTTACAGATGGGGCCTCCGTGGAGGAGGTAACGCGGCTGCGGAGTGGCGTTGGTGACGGGCTTCCGCAGAGAAGATCCCGACCCAACAAGAAGACCACTCCGGGCCGAATTCCACCTACCACGCCAAGGCGGTGGGGTATCGTGCCCCAAGGTGTCATAACCTGGAGTTGGACAGTAGGAACGGTGATGGTGTGGCCCTCTATCCACTTCATTTCCCACCGGGTTTCTTCGTCAACCATGGCACTGGCTGGCACTTGGGCCCTAGTGATCAGGCTAATGTCTGCCGCAGTGTCTACTGTGACCGGAAGGGTCACTGGCAGGCTAGTGCTCTGAAGAGGGGCCACCGAGATGAACTGGGTTTCCAGTCTCTCGGGTAAAGGATCCGGTGCGGACCAGCAGCAGAAAATGAAGTGCTGATTAGGTTGACAAATTTGGTGGTGGGGACATGATGTGGACAGGCCGGAGATCCAGCATTGTAGTGGCTAGCAGCCCCACAGGATCTGCACGGGCCTTTGGATGGGCTCGGTGGCCTGCAGTAACTGTTGGAGGAGAGGGCTGAGCGGATGAATCGGGAGCGGAGTTCTGGCTGGTAGGGTTAGGCTGCTTATTAGTGCCGAGTTTGTATCGGCACTCAGCTTCAGCGTGGCCCCCTTCTTGCAATAGTTGCACAGGGTCTTGCTAGGCAGTCCATTCTTCGGCGAGTGGAGTTCGAGAGGTAGGCCGGAGGGATGATTCGCTTCTGAGAGGTGCTATGCGACTGATTGAAGGTTTCCCACGAATCAGCCATGCGACAAGCTTCCATAAGTGTGGAGGGCTGTTTATCGTTAAGATATACAGCAAGGGCCCTGGCACACATTGGAAAAGGTCTTCTAGCATGGTCCGATTGAAAAGATCCTCAAACGTCGTGCAGGCCAAGGAGTCGAACCAGCGTACCGGACTGGGTTTTGTGACATGCCCATTCCGTCCAAGACCAGCCGACTTCTTGGCAAGACCTCGGAACCGTTGTCTCCATTTTTCTGGGGTTATCTCGTAGGCCTTTGTAATGACTCTACGAACTTCCGCCATGTTGCCTCTCTGGCTCTTCTCCAGTGAGCGAAGCGCTGCCTTGGCTTTTCCTCCATATGCTTGGCCAGTATTAAGGCTCTCTCCGTCTCCGTGGTGCTGTAGTTATCGAAAAGAGCCTCGATCTCCTCCAGCCATGCTTCTGGCTCGTCCTCAGTCCACTTGGGGACTAGGGAATTGATGCTCGAAATTGGAGCGTTTGATGCAGCAGGTGTAGGACTGGAGGCTTGATGGCTAGCCATAGCTTCGGCATTCTCCATTTTCGCTCTCTCAAGCTCGAGCTCCTTCTCCTTTAGGGCTAACTCAGTTTCCTTGCAGGCTAACTCATGCTGTCTCCTTCTTTCTTCTCTTTCCTCTTCATATTGCCTTTGCTCGGCTTCATACACCCTTCGTTCTTCTTCATACTTCCTCTGCTCGGCTTCATACTTCCTCTGCTCGAGTCTTTCTTCCTTCTCCCGCTTGGCCAAGTCGTCCACTTGCTCCTTAACCCAGGTAGTAAGTTCCGAGCCGGTGAGACCTGCCGCCGTCCCCAGCCCCAGGAAAGTTTTATAATGCTCTGCTGCCATGGTTCTGGTGGGGAAGGGCGTCTAACCGGGTCGACTGGGCGTATTTGGGCAGCGAGGAAGTGTCTTCAAATGACGTGGCACCCTTTCAAAAAAGGTGGCACTGTAGTTTGGGTGTGCCGTGTACAGGTCACACTGGTGGCACTCAGTATCCCTAGGCACTGGTGCAGGTTAGGTTCCAGAAGAACTTTCTCTTCTGTGTTCCCTTTGGTTTTGTTTTATTTATTTTTCTGGATTCTTGCTTGGTGGCACTTATGGTGCCAATGTGTTCCTAGGGAACCTCTACTGGAGTCCAACTAGGCTATATGGGAGGAAAGGCACTCTACACCCCCTGCAGAGTGCAACAATCGAATGAGAGAGAAAGGGAAGGTAAAAGAGAGAGAGAGAGAGAGAGAGAGAGAGAGAGAGAGAGAGAGAGAAGTAAGCTATTCAAGTGATGACAGTGCTGCAAATTATTGGCACTGTGGAATAAAGTGAATTTGGGTTTTTTTTTTTTTTTTTTTTTAAAGATCCTCGTGAGTGGCTGGTCCCAGTACCGGCCCCAGTGCTGGCCCCTTCTTTTTCAGAGGGTGAAAACTACTGTTTGCTTTGGTCTGGATAGCAGGCCTCACTGTGACCGACAGTTTATCACTGTGTTGTAATTACTCTTAACTTGTCCTCATCTATTGTGGGACAGAGGTGTTTCTTTTGTTTGGTTTATTGTATTCGAATTAATTAGCCTAGTGTCGGCCGTTCTTTCTTTGAAGAGGGTCACGTACACTTAGGTTAGGAATGCTTACTTGAATGACGAGAGAGAGAGAGAGAGAGAGAGAGAGAGAGAGAGAGAGAGAGAGAGAGAGAGAGAGAGAGATTTTCAATCAGCGAATTTCTTGCTGCTTGAGAACATGTAAACAAAGATTTTATACATGCACAATGGCATGGATCTTAATAAAATGATATAGATGCGTCGTCTTGGCTTCCTTAGCGATTACTTTATTATCTTAATTTTCCTGGGAGCCGACGTCACAAAAGTTTATCGTAAAAATTTTAAATTTTCTTTATATGATTTTTATAGTAGGTATTCGTATAGGAACTTGTTATGGTATTACTCCTAACTAAGGCCTATCTTTCCCTGCCTAAATTATCTTTTGTTTTTTTTTTTTGTCTAGCTAAGATATTAGGAGGTGGGTTACGCTAGAAAAGCAAAAAAAAAAAAGAAATGCCCCAGAGTGGTCTCAACAGAGAATGACAATAACAAGGTCTTAAGATGGCGGCCAAGGTCCCGTTAGGCCTAAATTTCAAAAAACAACCTCGGCTGCGAAGGAAACCAAAATGGCCGTTCTCTCACAAACAGTTCGAACAATTTCAAAACAATCAACACGGCGGAGGAATCCAAGATGGCGGGTATTTCTTTTTAGCACCAAATTCAAAATAACGCACGAAACAAATGCAGGTATCCAGATTTTACTTTAAATATACCAATCATGCATAGTGTTTTACGTTATGGATGGAAAACTAAATTACCAAACAACTTTGTGTCTTTTGTTATCGTATTCCTCACCCGGAGATTAAATAAAAGAATGAAAAGAGAAATGCTGGCTTGCCTGCGTAAATTTACGTTGTTGAACGGTACCTTTATTGTAAAATTACTATTTCAGTTCGTTTGCTACTTCACTGACACGGTTTTGAATGATTCCCGCTATATGCAAACAATAACAATCGGAATTGCCGACGCGATTTCTAAATTACTTTGTGTACATGAAACAGGGCTCCATTACCTTTGTGTATATGAACTTGGCGACTTGACTCACGATCCGAACACGGAAAATGCCCTTCTTAACGTTACAAAATTGTGATTCTCTGCTCGAGTTGCACCCTTTCCTACGCTAATTCTCGCTACACTTGTTATACTATTCTCTTTACTGCTTATTATTATGCCTCGTTCCTTGTTTGGAAGAATGAAATGGAGTTCGATATCTGACTTTTATTTTTTTTGGAATTAATGTAATTTTAATTTCCTTTTCTCCAGATTCTTTCTCTAAAATGTACTTTAGATTCTACGCAAGGTCGCCAATGTTACGTGTGAGGGTCTTGGTTGATCATGTATTATTCAATTTACGTAATTTTTACGGCCCTGCAAACCAAGATTACACGTAACCTGTCACTTGAAGCCAAAAGTTAACCTCAAAGACAGACGTTAATTAGCCAAAGGTCGCCAGTTAAGGGTTATTAACCTTAACAAAGAATATTTGAGATGAATTTGATTTTAAACGCAACGGTTCTTCCAAACATTCGACGCGAGGCATTCAAAGCATCGAGATTTAACCTGATTTTGCTTACCCTAAATCCTAGGTATTTTACTGGAATAATGGGGTTGAAGCTAACAATAAAATAATTAGGCTTAATCTAGACTTTGTAAACACATATACCCTAAGTGGTGGCTGAAGGAAGAAAACAAAGAAAAATGTGAAATACAGAAAAGTACTAGTCAATCGACGAAGCTTCAACAAGAATCGGACTTACCGTGAATGTCGAGTCGCTGCGCAAACGAGGACCTCAGGAGTCGTATTCTGGCAGTCTTCCCAATTCACTAATTAAGATAGACGTAGGAGGAAAAGTAATAAAGAACAAAGAATATCGTTCGGCACGCACGCAGCGTCACCCTGGTTCAGTGACCGCTGGAATCTCTCTCTGACCCGACCTCGCTTCGTTCCCGCTTCAGAGAGGGCTTATACCGCCCCGGCAATCCGACCTTGACAAAGGCATCGTCGAATGCATAGAATAAAGCTTAAGGGCCACCATAACTAGGGGTCATTGAGCGTAAACCCTCTCTGAGGCTTAGGTCCCTAATGCCCTAACATATTTTGTTTACAAACTTTCCAGCCTATGCGGTTAAATGCCATTTGTCTACTGCGGTGATTGTTATTTTTAAATTGCCTAGCCTACCGGCGGGCAGAGATGTTCTCTGTCGAGGTGAATCGGACTAATATTCCTACACCTACTACATCGAGGGCGAACAGCAGTAATATTTATAAAAATATATATACGCACATATGCATGCATACATTTCCTTTCTGATTGAATACGATTGTGATGCGAGTCAGAAATTTATTTATGTTCCACACGTGATTGTGTGTTGGTTATTCCTATCATATTCACTCAGAAGGTATAATTCGAATGAAATGCTGTCAATTGGCTCACTGGTGAGTAGGGAAGTTGGGGAAAACACGCTGGGATGCGAGGCAGTTAGCCTGCCCATGTAAACCCTTAGGGGCAGTGGTGCTTAGATTCTAACTTCTTTTATGACTTGTGTAGCTTAGTTCTCAGCTGCCTTGCCTTTCCATTGAAAGATCTGGATTCGATCATGATGTCAGTCAGAAGCTTATTTCTGTTCCACACGTGATTGCGTGTTGATTATTTCTATATATATATATATATATATATATATATATATATATATATATATATATATATATATATATATATATATATATATATATATATATATATATATATATATATATATATATATATATATATATATATATATATATATATATATATATATATATATATATATATATATATATATATATATATATATATATATATATATATATATATATATATATATATATATATATATATATATATATATATTTTACATATTTACAGCTGGCCTCCCTTAAATCACTAGCAGGGTAAATCACCAGCATGGTAGACTTACCAACAACTATAGCCCCCTCTCTCTCTCTCTCTCTCTCTCTCTCTCTCTCTCTCTCTCTCTCATTATTACAAAGCCAAAGGAACTTCAAAGATCTTTGGATGAAATTCTAATCTAACAGTGTCATGTTGATGTGTTCAGAGTGGTTTGGATTAAAATTCATGTTCGGCTTCACTGTCTTTTAAGTGTATAGGAGGCGCATGGCAGACTTCTACTATTGTTTAAGTGAAGTTCAATATAATGTTTTGTGACCAATATTCTTTGAGGAAGTTGGCCTTTATTTTCTGAAACCATTGTTGTTTGAGTCGGTTTGTTTGTTACGCTGTCTTTTACGCCTCAGGTTTTGACTTTTATTCATTACGGCATGCGAAACGCCTAAGCTGCGAATATAAAATGGCTGTCATCAAAATTCTTTTGCAATGATTATCACTTCTGCTCCTCTTTTTATTATAAGATAAGGTCCAATTTTTTCTTATGACTTTAATGGATAATGGCCAAAGTTTCCACAAGTCTGTCAGGAGATTATCAGGTTATTAGTCATTCCCACCACACTTACATTCCTCCTCTGTGGTGAAAACGCGCTACTCGGGATCAGTCTAGAAAAATCGATGTCGAATTTTCACCGTCTGCCTAATTTCATGTTTGTAAATGAACCAATTCCGAATCACGCCATTATCTGGTTAATGCCGTTCTCCGACTTCCGTAAGGTCATCATTTTTATATTTCCTTTTTCCAAGCCGCCAAGTTTGCTATTTATGGGAGAACTAACTTTTCGCTACAAGTCAGAACCGATGATCGTCAGAGATGGTCGAGTGAATGGCGGTCCTCATCCTATTTCCTTTTCCCGCCGTGTGGAAACTATTGCGAAAATGAAAGTTTGTTTTCAGCCTGTGATGTAACATTAGGGTTTAAGCGTAATCAGAGATAAAGGAAATATACTTGTACAGCCCTTTCCTATTAGGTTTTTTCAATTCAGCCATCAATAACATTTTTTATCCGAGCGTGAGCACTGTAGATGATCTACGAGTACTTCGTATTATTTCGGTATGTATATTGTATAATTCCTACCGGTACGCCAGTCTTTGAAATGATGCCTCGTTTCAACGCTTTATATTTTGAACTTTTGGCGTTTGAATAATCATGTTATACCGTTTTATTTCCAGTTATAGTGTCATTTCATCTTACTTTGTTATGTCCTATTCTGAGGTTGCGTTTGTTTTTTTTTTATGTGTTTTTTTTTTTTTTCGCACATTTATTTGCACATTCATGCTTTGTAGTGGATTTTATTTCTGCATTTTGATTTATTGTTAGTTCCGGAACTTCTGACATACTGTATAATGAAAAGCCATTAGATATGACGGAATGAGTTAGTCTATCCATGCAAAATTTACTGTGCGTACAGCTGCTAAGCGGAAAGCCGTTGAATAGAATTCTCAAATTATCTGCCCACGGGTCTGCATCTCGCTGAGATAATTCAGTTATACGTCAATAACTCACAAAGCTTTATTGATGGGTTAAATATTGCCTCGCAGGCTTTCCTGCTTGTGTTAATAGAGAGAGAGAGAGAGAGAGAGAGAGAGAGAGAGAGAGAGAGAGAGAGAGAGAGAGAGAGAGAGAGAGTGTAGTAGAGGCAGATATCGCTTCACTTCACATAAAAATGGCTCCGTTGTTAGAAATATGTGAAGGGAATGTGGTAAATGTGAATTTTTCTCTCTCAATTTATTGCAATGATGTTGGTGTGTAGGGAAAAGCGTTCAATATGATGTGAGAGCTATTACTTCAGTGGAAGTCTCGAAAAATGCTTCGCCCCTCGCGGAACTTTTTATCATTTTTTACCTAATTACTGGGTAGATACTGTAGTTGTACACTATATGTAGTAGTTCGGCGATGTATTATAAGAGTTTCATATTCATTTAATTTTCAAAGTTTCCATTGAAACATTTACATAATGCAGATGTTTTTAGCATCTCTTTTTCAAGAAGTCAGTCCGAAATATTTTTTCAATGTTTCTTCGTTGTCTTACTTTTTAGACACAAAAAAAGTGTTATCGTTTGTATTATATTTAATGAGTAGCCACATGGCTCCTTAAGAAGGCATTAATGGAGAGACACAACTTTTTAAACTTCAAAGCTTAGGTTTATTCTTTTCTTCTACTCTTTACTTTAAAAACAGAAGGTATTTAGCAACAGGCATGTTTAATGTTTTTCCGGAAACCACCAGAAAGAGGCTAACATTGCTATAAAAGCAATACATTTTTTCTCAAATTTTGCCCTGTTACAAGTCAGTGAGGCTGCGTGCCCGTATTTGTTTTACGCGTTGGCTTACATGGTTTGCGTTTCTGTGCCTCCATGGATTGCCCTCCATCGTCCAGATCCACAGGTGTTGTTTGCACCTGCACCTGAATAATTAAAGAAGTCAACAGACGGGAAGCTCGTCGCTGTTGCTGCTACTGCTTGGAGTAACAGCGTGGAGAGGAAACTCAGGAAAATGCTCGAGTTTCTTCTTCGTCTTTAGTCTGTGGCCGGTGCAGAAAGAATTCAGTGTTCCTAATTGGAGGAGCGCCCACCTGTGCGAATGGACTAAACGACTCTGATTGAAAGGCTGTTCGGGAAGCTGTTGCTTTCGTTTCTTTTTGTGGTCTTTTCGGAAACGTCTACTGTGTTGAGAAGTATCCATACTCATTTACTTACATGCATCCACATGCTCACATAGTCTTGGTGTTATGCCCCTTATCTCATATAAGAGAGGAAACAAGTTCTATTACATGAGCAAAATGCACATGTTCGTTAAAAAGATAATTGGATTTTTTATCTGAGCCGTTAATTTTGCACTTGGTAATTAATAGGCTACTTTAGGTGATTGCAGTCAGGTGGAGAACGGCAAAAGATAACAAAATCATCAGGAAAGATATTTGCTGGGAATTACAATGTGTATATATATATATATATATATATATATATATATATATATTCCCGGGTATATATATATATATATATATATATATATATATATATATATATTGTTACGAAGTGAACAAGCACCTGGTTATTACACAAAGATAATACCAAAAAGTTACCTGACATCGACCAGATACTTGAAACCTCATAACAAATATATTAAGACTGAATACTCTAAAGGTACAGTGATCCCATAAAACTTACGTACCACTTGAGAAAATCAATGTAACTTTATCACGTTATGGGTGAGGTAACAACTAACAAGCTATAAACAGACCAGTGGAAAATGGGCATCACTTCAACAAACACTATAACTGTTTCCCTGGTTCTATTTCACCTAGATAAGTCTCAGGTGAACAAACAGATATATCACTTACCTTGTACACATTCATTAATTTCTCTAATTACTGGTGGTCAAAATGAAATGCTGTGCTTTTAAAACTTTAAACAAACAGGTTTATTTCTAAGTTCAAAAGTTATATGGAGAGTTCACAATCTCAAAAAGATTTACTATTAATTGATAACAGTGTAAGATTTAAGTATTTCTTAATCAAGTTTAATTCACAAAACTTTAATTTATTAAGAAAGCAATTTGGTTAAGTAAGATTCAAACCATTAAGTATCACTCAAGTTTTAAACATATACCTGATTAATTAAACTCAAGACAAATGTTCAACAAAATATTACTGACTGGAATCCACATAAATATTTTCTGAAATCTCAATAGTAAGCATGCACTAACAAAATGCTAAGTAATCACCAGCACAAAACTTTGTAAACCACTATTTATAAAATTAGAGTAATATGATAGCACAGACATATAAGAATGAAATGTGCAAACATGGAAATATACCAACAGCAATTTCCTAAGACAAAAATATGTTTAAAAATTACATCAGTCTTTCAGAAGATTACCTTCACTTTTAAAAAAGGTTAAACTCACGTCTTTCTAAGACTTTCTCAAAGACAACACCGCCAAGTCACAATGACGTACACAATGATATATAATTAGCAACAAGACACATGAGAACTCACAATAAGAGGTATTATACACCTCTTATCAAAATAATAATTCTCTTTTACCTAGAACATCACTTTAACTCTTAACACAACAAAAACCAGTAAACATCACATTACCTTTCTTTAGGTGGTACACCATTATACACTTTACACAATGCTTGCACAACATAAACACCTTGGATCACCTCTTACAAAATGAATACACTTCTTGGGTGAGTTTAACAAAACTTTTACAAACAGGAAAGCAGCCTGTATAACACCCTTATATATGAATGGTATTATTGAGAGAGAGAGAGAGAGGAACAAGCTTATCTTAGGAACCCCTTTTCCTGACTGCCTGACTCTGGATCAGCACCACTTTTATCTCTAAGCCCTCCCAGAATACATGATACATAAAGTATACATACATTATACATACAGGTATACATGTGCGGTATACATACAGGACTGGAGCTTCGAGCGCCTTATCTCTATGATGGACATTTCCTGTTCAGGGCTAAGCAAAAAAAGGTATTTTAGACCAAATTCTTGGTCAGCTGTCAGCATGTCAACTTCAACTCTCTCTCTCTCTTCCTCATTCCAATACTCAAGACCATGGAAAAGAATAGCATAGACACAGCTAATAACCATGAATTAGGCACACATGATAAATGCATAACAGTCAATTTGCCGATTGGCTGCCAAGCTCGTCAGATAACACAAGAGGTCTCTGCCTTTCTCCAAACACAACTTTCTGGACTCCAAACAACTGTGTAAATATGGTAAGCGATAAAGGTTCCAAAAATATTTTTCTCTCTACAGCATGCTAAAAATTCGAGTCTATAACTCCCATTATACAATTTTATATACTGCACCATATATTAAACGAATGGAAAAAACACATCAAGACATTTTAAGATCACATGATACACAATTTATCTGTAAGAAAAGACATTTTAAAATCACATTATTACAACGAATGACGAATCTGCAAGCAAAACATCAAAATTTTCACAGAGATACATATTACACTTGTAGAATGGTTATATATTATAACACCTTATAATATATATATATATATATATATATATATATATATATATATATATATATATATATATATATATATATATCTATATATATATATATATATATATATATATATATATATATATATATATATATATTATTATATATGTAGCATATGTATGTGTACATAATTAATTGTAATAACCACATTGCATATGTATTTGGTGAAAAGTGACCAATAGATTTTATATATATATATATATATATATATATATATATATATATATATATATATATATATATATATATATATGTATATATATGTATGTGTGTGCAGCATGTATATATATATATATATATATATATATATATATATATATATATATATATATATATATATATATATATATCTTTGTATCTGTATACACACACAGTACTACCCACAATACCCACGACCTTGCAAACAGGTGTTCAGGTGTCCAAGGGGATCATGTAGCTACGATGTCAGATATGTCTTGATAATCGCACATTCAAGCACTATTGAGATACAGCGTTGCATGAATTCGGTGATCAATAGACAAGAGTATTCTGTTTTTGCATCTGTGCTTGGAGCTGACTTGCAAAAGAAAGATTCAGTCTGCAGAAGTCCCGATATGTGGTCAGTGGGGGGAGGATAGAGAAGCAACCTTGCACTTCTGGAGTTTGGGCACGGTTTTAGCAATATTGCGTATGTTTAATTTAATCTGGACATTGCATTGTAAGTAGAAAGGGGATGATGTTTTGCTGATGGGCCTTTATCTTTAATAAGTCACATCAGGGGCAGGAAATGAGAAAAGAATTTCTTCTGCAGTGCAGTAGTTTTCCTTCCTGGCTTCATCGCTCTAAATAGCTTCGAATTCATGTCCTTTTACACATGTCCGATGACTTTTTCATATTTCCTGTGCATGTGTTTTTACATCCACACGCTATTTTCACACATACTATATATATATATATATATATATATATATATATATATATATATATATATATATATATATATATATATATATATATATATATATATATATATATATATATATACACATATACACACATACATACATATATACATATATACATATATACATATATACATATATATATATATATATATATATATATATATATATATATATATATATATATATGTATATATATATATATATATATATATATATATATATATATATATATATATATATATATATATATATATATATATATATATATATATTTAATGTTTTCAGGTTGGTTTGCTAGTTTAGATGGCTTTATACAGACGTAAATTTTCGTCCATTGACAAATATCCTTAGCACACACACACACACATATATATATATATATATATATATATATATATATATATATATATATATATATATATATATATATATAATATATATATATATGTGTGTGTGTGCTAAAGATATTTTTCACTGGACTTATATATATGTGTATGTGCGTGTGTATGTGTGTGTGTGATAAGGATATTTGTCACTGGACGCAAATTTGTCTGTGTAAAGCCATCTAAACTAGCAAACCAACCTGAAAACATTATTACTTGGAATATTTTGGGATGTATGATACGTATATGAACAAACCTAGCCACCTCACTTGCTTGTCACACTGATTGCATGTGCACATAGATTTAGATACATAGCCTACATATCAGTACTTTTCCATTTCCATCTTGGTGGATGGATGAGCGTATGTGGATGCAGAACTCACTTCAGTCGTTTTCTTCGTAAATTATTGCCATGTATACGAATGTATCTAAATATACGTAGCAGTTCATCCGTATCTCGTGTTTCTATGGTTGTCTTGTTTATGCAGGAATATACACGTTTACCTAACAACTAACACATTTTCAGGGCTTCCTTAATTGCTGTATATGCCTACGTATAAAATAAATACCAACATGCTCACATTACATACAAACGTCATTGCTGTGTGTGTGTATATATGTATATATATATACACACACACACACTATATATATATATATATATATATATATATATATATATATATATATATATATATATATATATATATATGTATATATATATCTACACACATATATATAGATATATATATAGATATAGATATCCTTGCATACATACGTTAACTCAAAGTCAAAACAAAATAAACTTGTATGTTGACCGCATGATGAGATGATCCTGGCGGTACTACCGCAGGAGGGGATTAGGGAGGCATTTTAAAAGGTCGCTTCCTCAAAGTGCATCAGCCTGGGCGGTTGCCGCAGTGGCTATAGATTAGCCGCGATATTCTCTCAAGTGGACCATTAACTTCTGAAGACTTGATATCCAGGACCTTGCCTGCCCGTGCTGGGCTGGGGACAGAGCATAACAGGAAGAGTGAAATTATTCACAAGGAGAGAGAGAGAGAGAGAGAGAGAGAGAGAGAGAGAGAGAGAGAGAGAGAGAGGTAATATATGGAAAAGGTAAAAGATCACTAAGAGGGAGAGTGTGAAGTAAAAGGCAATAACACTGAAATTGTTTAGAGATAGAGAGGGGATGAGAGGGGGGGGGGTTGCTTGCAAGTGGAAAAGATTAAATATTTCCGAGAGGCAGAGGAGGTGATAGTAAAACTGAAATTATTATGAGGGAGAGATATGTAAAAAGTAAAACAGATGAATTACCAAAAGGAAGAGGGGAAGTAATTGACAGGAAAATTGAGATTCTGGAGAGAGAGAGAGAGAGAGAGAGAGAGAGAGAGAGAGAGAGAGAGAGAGAGAGAGAGGAGAGTAACAATCTGGCAAGTTGAACTGTAATGAAATGGGAGAGGGGGACGTAGTAAGCAGTGAAACTGAAATAGTGTGTATGTGTATATGAGGGAGTGTGAGAATGAAAGAGAAGGTTTTTATATTTTTCAGCATATGAAACAAGAGAACTTTCGCCGCTCTCTCTCTCTCTCTCTCTCTCTCTCTCTCTCTCTCTCTCTCTCTCTCTCTCTCTCTCTCTCTCTGAGGCAAGAAGTGCAGTACTCTTGAGTGCGCCCGTATCATTTGAAAATGAGAAGCACTGCCAAATCAGGTTATAGGATTGATATCACGCAATCATTTGTCGTGGGAACCTTTGCAATAGAGATATGTGGCGTATATACATTCCGTATGTTCATTCGGTACCGTAACATATAAGTTTCACGACAAATAAAAATACTTTGTTTTAAATTCTTATGTAAATGAAGTTCTTTTAAATAATCTTCGCACCAGGTTATTAAGAATCAGTGAACTTTTTAGGTAAAGAAATCCTTTAATGAATTACGGAATGAAATTCTCTGGGCGTATTGGCACTCCCTAGAGTCGGGGCGTATTCGTAAACAGCTAATGCATTTGTTGTAATATGAAGTTACTCTCATTTTGATATCTTGTTGTACCATCATTGCACTTGTTTGAGTTTGCAATAGGTGTACTTCAATATTTGCATTACTGTAGAAGAAGATTATTTATGTCGCCATGGCTCCCAGTATCACTCAGAATTACACATTATGTCAATTGCTTGTACAAGGAAACTGTTACTGTGAAATGTATAATAATTTGATATATTTATTGAGGAAATAGATTATTACTAAAAATACAAAGTGAGAAGAAATGTCCTGAAACTTTCTTCCTGAAAAACAAAATTAGTGCTTGAAGATCTTGTTTTTTTTTGCGTATGGGAAGCGCATATACATGCATACAAGAACTGACAGAAATTTATGTGTATATTTTGTGCATCAGAAGAATAGAAGAAAATTCCAGTGACACTGGAAATCAGGTATTTTCTAAATTTTAAAATTTTATATATATATATTTTTATTTTATATTATATATATATATATATATATATATATATATATATATATATATATATATATATAATATATATATATTTTGTAACACTAACTAGCATATATATAAAAAATGAACCCATCTTATATTCGCATATATTATATATATATATATATTTAATGTATAATCAAATACATATAATTTTAAAGGAGTTGCTATTATCCTTTTAACTATGAAATTGTGAGGAAACATTTGTAATTTCATTACAAAAAAATCAGAATCATCGTTATTAGAATTGCTAGAAAATGAATGAAACAGTGACAGTTATCTAATAAAAAGAAAAATAATCCTGTTTCATAATGTAGCCTTTAACATTTCTTACAAATTATTTCAGTTCTAGAGTTGCAGTGCATGCAACTTTGAAGTTCACCTTTTTGCAATTGACATATATTTTAAAAACCAAGTTTAAACACATACACACGCACACACACACACAGAACAAGGGTTTCCGTAAAAGGTATAGCCTATTTGGTAAGTGGATAATGATAAGGACGGGAATGTGGAAACTTGATATGTTTTTATAAACCACGGTTAATAAGATGTAATTTTTAATCCTTATATCATGCGTAAGAACTCATAATATGGAAGCTCAGATTATGCAAATTATTCCACACCTGGAGGGTCTGTGTCCCCGCTGAGAGAGAGAGAGAAAAAAAACTGTATTGTGAAATGTGGTTATTTCCTACTTCGTGACATGAATAATTAATTTGAATTTTCCCAGGGTATATTACGGGATTTGATAGCTGGGCAGTTGTTAATGAATTTTAAAATTATTAATATTAACTCATAAAAAATTTAGGATTATTCGTTACATTTTTGTCTGTGAAATATTTGGATATTTATGAAACTGAATTTTAACTACTTGTTCGCTGAGAACTATAGGCTGATAAATATCTTTTATTCCTGGATAATTAGCCAGTTAAGTTTTAAACTCAAAGAATTCGAATGTTTGCATTTTACAAGTACAAATATCTAAAGGAAGTAAAGACGGCGGCTGAAAGATACGCATTGAAAAACTATTAAGTGTTTCCCTCTGAAATTTTGGTGAAAGGTAATGTTCATGAAACTGTTATCTTTATGTTTGATCCAAAAATGATACCATGGCCGTTCTAGACCCGTTGTGATGTAAATTTTATAAACAGCAGAATTGATGAAAATGATTATTAAAGACAAACACGAGAAGGAAAAAATCAACTGTTAAACGAGAATGTTTAAACACTTTCTTTTTAAAGGTATGTTTTATTTGGTAAGTGGATAATGCAAGACAGAGAAATGTCGATTACAAACCATTTGAGGCTAATTTTTAATATAATGTGAGAACATTTCATGATGAGTGAAGGGCGGCTGAATAAGTCTCTATTATGGTACGTTTATTTCCACTTTTTAATTTGAAAGGCTTTGATTTGATAGCTCCAAAAATTTTAAACAGCAGAAACTCATAAAAAATTTAGGATTAAAGTGGAAATGGGATATAGGAA
>NC_089767.1:8967649-8977649 GCF_040412425.1 Macrobrachium rosenbergii
GTCGGCGGTGGATGGAGGGAAATGAATGGATGCCATTTAACAAAAGTGTACTGGTTCGATCCTCGGGGTCGAACATGTGGAGGGAGTACAAGGGACAGGTAAGAGGGATGGACAGCAAGTGTCCTCGGTGGAGTTCTTAGCACTTCTCTCTCGAACTACTGTGTCACGGTTCATATATATAACATCAGGGGCTCACTCCTGGGCACCGTTGTAGATAGTGGTAAAGTTAATGCCCGTCACATTCCCTATGGGGTCCTTCCTAGGTGTCATGGCGCCCGGCATATGTTTTGAAACTAGGGGCCAGGCACTCTCTTTTGGCTCCTCCTTTGCCGGTTGTCTGCTGCCAGCGAGGATTTGCATCTTCAAAGGCTGCACCTAGAAATAAAGATCTTAGGCAGTCATTTTGAACAGAGGAGGTATTAAAAGCTTACTCATATAGGGAAAGAGGGAGAGAATTGCTGAAGGATGAATAAGACCCACAGTTTTTTAATTGAAAAATAAGTAAAATTAGTTTTTATTATTGGAAGCTGATGAGGTTGCTTGAAAAGAAGTTTCCTTTGGTGATATATATATATATATATATATATATATATATATATATATATATATATATATATATATATATATGTATATATATACATACATATATATATACATATATATATAATATATATATGTATATATATAGATAAATAGATATATAAATAGATAGATAGATAATACAGAAAAATCACATAAAATATGTGTGTATGTTTAAATTCACTGCTATATAGATACATTTATTAGCAAAATATTTTTTAATGTATATGCACAAATGCACACACACATGGATATATATATATATATATATATATATATATATATATATATATATATATATATATATATACACACACATATATATATATATATATATATATATATATATATATATATATATATATATATATATATATATATATATATATATATATATATATATATATATATATATATATATATATATATATATATATATATATATATATATATATATATATATATATATATATATATATATATATATATATTATAGTGTGTGGGTGTTTGTGTGTGTGTGCTTTGTTAAAAATACTTTTATTAGCAGATTTATCTATATAGTTATGAGTTCAAACACATGCACTTATCTTACATGCGTTTTCGGGTTTGATTTTCCCTGAAAATAATTCTGTAATTATACATTCCTTTATAGGAATCTTTGTATAATGCATGTATTGAAACGGTGATCTAATTTTGAAATCCACTGGAAAGAACAGAGAGTGAATTTTGGTTCCTGTTAGATATCATTTGAATGTAACATTATTATCATGAATATATCATCATTTTTGTCGCTATTGTTTTCTGGTTATCTTCTTGCTTACTCTCGAGATTTTATCATCGTCATCTGCGGTATTATTATTATTATTATTATTATTATTATTATTATTATTATTATTATTATTATTATTGCTGTCTGCGTTATTTAATTTTATGTCATTTTTCCAATAAACACTTATTTGTGGAAACTGCAGCCATTCGTTAAAGAATCGTTCTTAGCCAAAGGTTCTGTAAATAAATTAGTAACTGTATGATAACGGACAATATTTCTTTAGCCATCTCGTCCAGGCCTTGAAATCATAATAATTTTTTTCTCTAATTTCAGGTAAGTTTGCAAGCGGTCATCTCGATTAAGAGCATCTTCCTTTGGTCTTTGGTAATGTATTCTACAATTGTTCCTATTATTTTTACGTAATTATACCAGATCATCGAGAACTATCTCCAAACCGCCTGTCATTGCTCGGGTTGTAGGATTTGTTCTTGGTGAAAAATTGGACTAAGCTACAGTTCTAGAAGTTAGACAGCAAAGTAGGAAGAGTCTGGAAAGGATGGTCAACGTGTATAAAATAAAAGGCAGAAAGCAATGCAGCTTGACGAGAGGACGCTGCAAGGACCCACAGAAGTGTCCGGCGCGCTACACCGGGCTGTGCACCCCCGGGAACTGATGGCTTGGGAATGATCAGGTTATGTGGTGAGAATTTCAAAGATTCTTGTAATGGATTGAAAGTTGGATGATTTCGGTGAATAGAATTATATTTTTATTAACATGAGAAAATAAATTTTCAAGTCTTCATGTACAGTATAGACTGTTACGGAGAAATGTGAGTCTTAGGTTGTTGTAAGAGAAAAGTCGTATTTCCGTCCACTTCTAAGAAGATACACTCCATAGTCATTGAAAAGAAAAGTTTATTTAAAAGATATTTGTTATATGTCGTCTCGGTGTTAATTATGATAATGGGATCTTAGCTAAATGCTGAGCTTATGCAGATTCGAAATTATCTTCAAAGGGATGAATGCGATTATGAGGCTATTTTTTTTTTTTTTTGTGAAATAACATTTTTTAGTTTAATTTTTAAGCGTAATATCGTAATATAAATTTACTTATATAAGTAAGGGGATGGTGTGTTTAATCTGGGTTTACAAATCAATAACGTCTGCTGACAAATACATTACGCGGACAACTTTTATTAAGCGCTTTATGCGTTGCTTCATCAGTGAGGGCGAATCAACCTGAATAACATCATGTTGAATAGTGTTTCAGGGAGGTGGTTCATATCTGCTATTTTTCTGTATGTCTCAGCAATGGGGCCTTTCGCGTTTACCTTAACGTTTGTAAAAGACGCTTTGGTTTTTATTAATTGGGTCGCATTCTCGCTTCATCGGCCAGGGAATGATATTCGAAGCGTTGCCTTTCCAGTTTCCTAAGTAGGTGCTGTCGATTTCGCCGTTTCGGTGATATTTGCTGAGAATCAGTTTGAAAGACGTGAAAATAATCCATTTTGAAGACATTTATGTTAGTTAATGTGACCTTCGTTCTAAATGTCCTTGCAAACCGACACACAGTGCGATATCCACAGTTTTGCCAGATTAAGCTTGAATTCGGCAAAATATTAATAAGAGATAGGAAATTAATATTTTTTCACGGTTGGATTATAACCGTCAATGGATCATTAAATAAATAAAAATTCAGAGAAAATGGAGATGTTTGAACCGAGGCTTAGCCTTCATAAAAGGACAAAAAGGGATTAAGAATATTCAGAGTAATTTTTGTGTTGCTCTGGAAATGATGCACTGCCTCAGCTATGACTTGATGTCATGGCTTTGGTTTTTTCTTTTTTTAATGCGGTTTTTGTTTGTTGCCTGTGTTGTTATGAACGGTGACGTCAATCACTGTTAGATTTCTTCAAACATCCATAGACTCAGATTATAGAGAGAGAGAGAGAGAGAGAGAGAGAGAGAGAGAGAGAGAGAGAGAGAGAGCACTTTTAATAGATATTTATTCAAAAAATCTACTGCATGGTTCATCGAGTCCCTCCCGTTTTGACAGGGCACATTTTGCCAGAGTACTGAACGACGAGTCTGTTATTTTATCTCTCTCTCTCTCTCTCTCTCTCTCTCTCTCTCTCTCTCAGTGTTTAGAAGAACAAGGGCGTAATGAATTTAAGGGAACGAACTTTTAACGTCCCTTGTCCAAGGATCAAACTTGGATCAGTCACTTTGTGAGCTGAACGCGTTACGCTGCTCTACGATGTCATATATAATATATATATATATATATATATATATATATATATATATATATATATATATATATATATATATATATATATATATATATATATATATGAACTTTATCACTTACACAATTGTTTTGTGCATTAATACAATTACTAACAGGACCGTATTGAAACTGGATGGTATCTAGTTGAGATATTTATTCAAGAAAAGTTATAAGCTCTGTAGGACTAACAGTCCTCATTGTCAGATATCCGTGGAATGACCAGACACGTAGTCCAGCTGTTTTTATATGTGTGTGGGGGAGTGGATTAAAGCCCTTTCCGTGTGCTGGGTTCTTTATCCTTTAATTACCCTCTTCTCCTGTGTGGCTCCGCCCTCGTGACCTGGGCCTTTGGCTACCTGCGGCTTTTTCCAGATGTTCATTGTTCATGTGGTTTCTTGTGTTTTTTGCGTTTGTCTATTGTAGAGTATACAGTTTTTCTTGATAGGCTCTCTTCAAATCTGTTTCCACTGTTGCCTGCCACTGGAATGTTTGCGCATGTTATGAAGGCATTCCCTGCAATCATTCTGGCCATTTTGTTTGTGTTCTTGCACAAAAAATTCACGTTTTCCCAGTCTGTTTTGTGGTCTTTTTCCCAACAGTGCTGGGCAACTACCGACGTCTGATTATAGTGCCTTATTTTTTGTATGTATTGCTTTTTCGTATGTATTATATTTTTCGTACTATTATATATATATATATATATATATATATATATATATATATATATATATATATATATATGCAGAAAGAAGAGAGACGAGAGAGGTAAACCATAAGAGGTACGGTACCATTAGGAAGCAATAACAGTACACATAATTTCGTGGCTGGAATCAGCCCATAACCATATTCGTACAAATTACTGTCGTAGCAATTCAGTACCATTTTCACGATTGCTTTGTGGTCATTTGCTCCAGTAATGGATGTGTCATTCACTTAGACTGCACAAGACCAACCGTCTTAGTGGATAGGCAAAAAATTTAGAAATCCTTTATGGTTTCAGGAAAATTGATTAATAATGATAATAATGATAATGACGGGATAGATCTTTAGCACCTAGGATCGAAATCAGGTCAGCATTTTTGCAGCAGGCAACATTACACACTGATCCCCTTTGTCCGTCTAATTAAAAGCCACCTCCTTTTAGTAATGGACTTGTCATTCATTTTCTAGCTAAAAGCCTCTTGATCTCAAGGGCGCGCTGGAGCTGTACCAGGAAAACATTAATGAAATGTGTGATGGTTAAAAATTATTATCTCGATGAATAAACTTTACGTCATCAATGTTATCATCTTAAGAGCCCATGCTAATGTCAACGCTTATGTATGCAGCCATTATATATATATATATATATATATATATATATATATATATATATATATATATATATATATATATATATATATATATATATATATATATATATATAGATAGATAGATAAATAGATAGATAGATAGATTCATGTATGTCACTTGTGTTCTTCCATGATTGTATCTTGCCATCTTGCCAGTTGCAACCCTTCAGGACTTGTTTACAAACCATTTCAGTGAGGTCAGGCTCTAGGTCATAAATAGAGGTCAAAAGTCAAATAAGGATTTGATCTGAACATGATCTTTGAGCTATTCGGGATAGAGACTTCATAACTGGCATGCATAATCTACTAGCTGAGCCAGTGTGAAGTGTTAGGTACGGGTTAGAGTCCTCAATAGAGGTCACGGGTCAAAAAGCAGTTGAACCTTGGCCATGTCTTTTGACCTGCACTAGACAGGGGTGCTTCATATTTCCATGCATAATCCCGTAATGTCGACAGTTTGAAGAGTGCAGTCATTGCCATACCCAAGGTCATACGTCCATTGATAATGGACTCTAGAACATCAGATGATAAAAGCTTCATGTTTAATGTGCAACCCACTAATTGAGTGATATCAAGTATTATTTAAAGGTCAAAAGTCAAATGGGACTTAAATCTTTGCCGTAAAATTTGAACTATGAGATGGTATATGAGATATGCATTGTCAATAGACAGCTAATCAAGCCTATGAAGAATGAGGTCTCACTTATACTCGGAGATCATCTGTCAAATAAGAATTCATCCTTGGCTGTAGATTTGATCACTGCAAAATAAAGACTTCACATTTAACATAGATAAGCCTATGATGAATCCGATGTGCCGAATTCGGTAACATTCAAAGTTATACTTGGAGGTCAAAGGTCAAATAAGAAATTTCAACTGAACAAGATAGACCCTTCATGTAGAGACCCTTCATGTGGACACTTAGAAGTCACAGATCGAATACAGGTTTAACTATCGAGTATTTGCCATGCTTAATCCGCTAATGAAGCTGATGTTGAGAATTAGGTCAAGGTCGGCATCATTCCTAGATAGTATAGTTAGTCATTGGCCATAACAGTTCAGTGCCCTTTACAGCTGCCTCTCAGCCTCAGTAATATGAGCTTTCTGCACACACACGCACATATATATATATATATATATATATATATATATATATATATATATATATATATATATATATATATATATATATATATATATATATATATATATATATATGTGTGTGTGTGTGTGTGTGTGTGTGTGTGTGTGTGTGTGTGTGTGTGTGTGTGTGTGTGTGTGTGTGTGTAATAGCAACAATTCCCCTAAGTTCTCGAAATCTTCACGCTTTTTGGATACGCTTATCACTAGAAAGATTCGGATCCAAATGGAAGGATGTGACGTCCGTAGCAGGATTCAAACCCGCTTCCGAGGCATCACCACGAGGTCACGTTATCTAGCTTACCACTCAGGATGTAGGTTTGAATCCTGCTACAGACATCAGAATTACTCCATATCTTGCATTTGGATCTAAGGCTTTGAATTGACAAGTGTATCCAAAAACTGTGAAAAATAGAAGAATTAAGAGGGCATTTTGGTTATTACAATTACAGTCGTATTTGGTAAATTGACCAGTAGAATATATATATAATATATATATATATATATATATATATATATATATATATATATATATATATATATATATATATATATATATATATATATATATATTGTTAATTTCATTGTTAATTCCATTGTTAGCGTTAAAAATGCTTTCATGAAAACATGCATTAAATGCAAGGCCAAATTAAAGAATTATCACTTTAGACACGAGTCTTGTCATGGGTGTATTGGAGAAGCTTGCGTTTGAGTTTCACGCTAGTGTTTTTCATAACTCAGTAGGAGTCATAGATTGCGCAGTTTATTGTGTAAATTGAAATTATCACCAAAATTACTTGTCGTTCGTAAGCTTACGCTTTTCTCCACATAAACTAAACGATGCAGTGGTGCCACATCAAAAGTTGGTATGAAATTACTCCCGTTCCAGTCGGTATATATTTGAGTATACAAGAATTTTTGTAAAAGAAGTGATAGATTTTACGAGATAAGGTTTTTACTGGGCTCAGTTTTTTTCAGGCAGTTCTTGTCTTCGAATCAGTAAAAACTTCAATACTCTAGTTATTTAGGAATGTTTACTTCAAAAGGATAGAGCAGAAATTAATTATTTTGGTGAACTGGTGATTGTTTTCAATCATGATTTTAATTATTCTCTCTCTCTCTCTCTCTCTCTCTCTCTCTCTCTCTCTCTCTCTCTCTCTCTCTCTCTCTCTCTCTGTCACACACACACACACACACACACACACACACACACACACACACACACACACACACACACACACGAAAGTAAATCTTGCCTGTATTACATTTTACTAATTATTTTTAAAGAAACAAAGATTAAAAGCAGAGATTGGTGTGTATATTTTGTTTTTTCTGTGATGTATATTTATGTTTTCTATGTACAGCCTTGTACGTAATCATACCAGCGCACTGCAAGACTTACTTTTATAGCAAAAAGCCAATTAAAAGCTTCTAAAGGCAAATGCCTTTTTCATCCGAACTGGAAGCATGACGCAGGGAAAGGTGACGAAATAGCAGCAAAAATCCTGTTTTAAAATTAATACCAAGTTTAGTTTCAAATTCTTTTGTTCCTTTCCTTTTTAATTCTGTCTTCAGAGTTCTTTACATAAATGTATGCATGTATGTATGTATGTGTGTAGGCCAGTGAGTAGTCGTGTGTTTTTACATTGTTCCTAATATTAGCTTTAAATGCAGTCATTCATATGTATGTACATATACATATTCGTATTTTTATTTATAATAATAATAATAATAATAATAATAATAATAATAATAATAATAATAATAATAATAATAATAATAATAATGATAAAAGCATATTTTAATGGACAATGGTTTTGGATGAAACCTTACAACAATAACTGCCCTGTTCAATGATAATTCATATACTCCAAAAATTTCCACAATATCAGCCACATTATAAACCTACAATGGAATCTATCTACAGGGCGACAACGACATCTACATTATATCCACGCTCCGTGAATATAAAGGATCTTCTGTTCTAATACCTCTTTCATATAAGATATCCACCAACCTCTTATTCTTGACTAGTCTCTCCGCTTGACCAAATCACTCTGAACTCCCTTATCACCAATGTTAACCTTTATAACACATCTCTGTCGTACCATATGTAAACAGCTTCTAACTTTCATCCAACTTTCTTTAAGGTGATTTGCTCAATTATTCACTCTTACACCAGTTCTTTAGCAACCATAGACACTCCCCCTCCGTTTCAAACTTTTGCAGAGATCCTGCTACTTTCCTACTCCATGTGTACTGTAACTCCTCTTCTGCCATCCTGCTATCAGGTAAGAGTTTTACTCCAAAATACCTGTATGAATCAGCTAAATCCATTCTTCCACCATCCATACTAACATTCATTTTCCTACCATCTCGTCTGTTTTTTCACTCCAAAATACCTGTATGAATCAACTACACTCATTCTTCCACCATCCATACTAACACTCATTTTCCCATCGTCTTATCTTTTTTCTTATTCCATTGCCAATGTTAAAGCTCAGCTTTCTTCCCTTAAAAAGAATTTGTAAGCTCCTCCGCTAGAATTTTCTATTTCTCCTGGCTATAAACAATCATCACTTCTTCGCAGCCTTTTCCGTATGCCACAACTGTACACCTTTATCTCATGGCATACCACTTTCAACCAAATACCCTTGTGAATTGATTTCAGTTCCACGACCATCAACACTTACAACCATTGCTCCATATTCCCGTCTTCCATTCGCCCACATAATCTTGCTCTTGTTAACATCCCTTTCTACTTTCTTCTCTAACATTTTGAAAATGTTACTTGTCTCGGTAGCTTCTCCTCACTGTCACTAATCAGCGCTCCGTTTGAATTTGCATCTTTTTTCTTCCTTAAGATCTGCTTTCATTCCCTCCATAGAAATTACACATAGCCATGAGGACAATACAGTCTTCTCTCATATTCCTTTTTATGTTACATTAAAGAAGTCATTCTCCCAAACACATATACTAACATCCTTTACATTCATAAGAACTTATAATAGCTCTCAGAAAATTGACATGTACACCATAAACTCGTCATGTTGCAGTTGTTATTTATTCACGTCAGAAACTCTCTTTATCCTTATAAGCCACATACTGCCGTTTCCTTTTACTCTCAAACTTTGCACATGGTTGTTTCATAACAAACACTTGGTCTAAATCCACACGTCTCTTCATCTCTATCTTTCCGATATTATACTTTGTTATGTAAACTTCTGTCATATATCATCCCAGAACATTAGGTAATGTTCCGTTGTCACAGTTATTACACTCGCTTCCGTCACCTTTTCTCGTCAGCTGTTTCTCTTAGACATTGCTTTGAAACCTTAACTTCATCCACACATAGCTTACCAACCTTGGTCAGCCATTCAATGATAATATAGCAATCATATCACTCCTGGTACGTTTCCATTCTTTAACAGTTTAGTTGCTGTCTTATATCGATAATAGTTACTTTCAAAAGCGCTTTGGCGTACAAATTAACTCCTTCTATTCTTACATAATTCCAAGCTTCTCTATCCTTCACATTCACCTAATCTCATTTTCCAGAGAGAGCATCTCTTCCTTTTTATCTTTGATATTGTTCATTAACCTTTTTGTGTGCATTTAGTACCCACCAGTATAATTTTGTCTCCCTAAAATATCTGCATAGATTTGACCCTAAAAATTTTACCTGCACAGCCTTTTCACTCGATTTTTCCTTGGCTCCCTTATCCATTGATAGGCTTCCTTTACACTACATTCGTCTCTGTCAGGAGTCTGCATCTCTAACAATCTTCATTTTCCCCTAGCTAAGCATTTAATTTCATCTTCCCACCACTTTCTTCCTATACATCCTTACTTCCGTACATTTCGTACTCTC
>NC_089767.1:8982649-9042649 GCF_040412425.1 Macrobrachium rosenbergii
GGGGTTTATTATGAAAGGGAAGGGGAACGGATGTTATTGTAGGAAACACAGGAACTATTCCATTAAAATCATTCCGGTTGGCCAGTTTGATTTCATTCTAATCCTTGATGGCATGACTGATTCTAGGCGATTCGTTTGGCAAGCGAATTGTGGAGAGTCAAAATAAATAGTAATTTTGATTTTATAGTTTACTTAAAGCTTTAGCAGATAGGGAGGGAATAAATGAAAATAAGGGAAACTTAATTAAGAAGTCAGGGTGCCTGGATTACTGTGTATTTTAATATTGTGACCACGTTGTTGCAGAGTAATAGATTGTTGCTAGAGGAAGAAATAATGCATATAATTAAGCTCACTTATGACTGCATCATTATAATGATAGTCTTTTATTTCTCAAAATGTACTATGCTATTACAGATAATTTTGATTTGCAGGCAGTTATGATTATATTAAATGACTGTAACCATTTCCGAAATAATTACTTGACTGGTACGTATTCTACTTGCTAAGTCTCAGCTGTTTACAAACGCTGGTTCGCCTCTATTTCAGGAAAGACAGATCATCATTTACAATAATCCTTTTGATAAAGAAAAAGATAACAACCGGTCGTAAACATGCAACTGATATTGAAAGCAATAAACATAGTTATAATGATTAAAATGATAATTGTTGAGTTAGTCATTTAATATGCATTAAATTGATTTTTTAAATTGAGAAAATGCATTTCCATGTCAGGATATATATCGCCGAATTAATCATATGAATTATAATTTTATTTACCTTATCTTTAAACAATAAAACTAACATACCATGAATGAGGACATACAGTAGAGTAGGGGCAGACAGTAGGTTCGAGTTCAGAACGATTTTTATATTCCTTAACTCGAATTGTGAATGTTGTCATCATATTTTCCACTTCTGTTGATTCAGGCAATGGATTCCTTTGAACAGACCTTCTGACAAAAAGTTTTATCAGCAATTTTTGTTCCAGTTCGAAGGATTGGGAGCCTTTCGCTTTTTTTTCATGAGTATTTCCTCGGAGAGTGTAAAAAGGTCAAAACTAATGCTGTAAGTTGAGCTTAAGACTGGCTCGCTCGGTTTCAATTCAGATTTTTTAATTACATTTTTTCTCACATGCAGATTAACAGTCTTGTGTATATTAAACAGCCGAAAGCGTCAGAGAAATATTTTTTTATATATCCTTAGCCAATCAGCCGAGGAAAGGAAGTCCTATGAGATGTACCACGTTGGCTATAACGCAATCAATCGACTGGTCTCAGCCATAAATGAAGCTATTGGCGAGTTTTCCCAAGGGAAGTGGACATTCAGACCAGACGGGAAGAAAGCAGCGGTAGCTGTTATGAGTCCGGGCTTTGGGCTTACAGGGAACCAGTTGTCTCTCGTGCTCTGAGCTTCCAGCACCTCAACCAGTTCGTTTTCCCAGGCCTTTGGGTGGGCTGTGACGTCGGGATGGATGGTTGGGGTCCTGGTTAATGGCGGGGTTTGGGGGTTACTGGGGGGAGTGCAGGCTGAGGGAAGGAAACCCCGAACAGCTGATTGGCTTTTGTGTTGGTTTCTACCGTCTATTGTTAGTTTGTTGTCCTCTCGTTTCCCCCTCCTTTCGCTTGCGAGATTTCATTCATTCTGCTTTCTCCTCCTCTGCACCAGTAATCTCTCTCCCGTTCTCACTCTCAGTCTTGAATCATTTGTATGCCGGTGCATGTGAAGTGACAGCGTTTTCTTAGTATTTAATCTTAATTTTATTCTTTTGTGAAATAGCCGTCGTAAGGAATTTGTTTACGTAAATAAAATCATAACTACCTTTCCACTCTGTTCGTCCGTCCGCCGTTCCTGATTTTAACCCCTGGTTTCCCCGCCATACTTGAGAAAAACCTCTGAAATGCGAGAAAAAAAAAAAAACTAGATAAAGAAAGTATAAATCCCCGGTGATAGTTCCTCGCTGCCGTTTTCAATTTAATCTTCCGGGGGTCAGGACGCCGTGCGTTTTCTGTCGCTCATTTACTCGTTCTTCTGTCGTTCAAACAAGTTCGTCTGCCGTTCAAACACTCGCCTCGCCTTTTTTATGGTTCGTATATCTCCTGCCGGGATCGTTTCCTGTCGGTGTTTGAGCCCCCTGGTCCCCATCATAACAGTAACAGAAATCGCGCTCAGCTTTTTGAAATTCACTCGACGGGTTTTTCTGTTTTCATTTTTTGTTTTTGTTTTTTTCCTCTTTTCCTCACTAGGTTTATACCAAAATATTCCCCACCTTCAAACTGAGAGTCTCTCTCTCTCTCTCTCTCTCTCTCTCTCTCTCTCTCTCTCTCTCTCCACGTATACTTTCACCTCTTTGGTTTTTTCATTTTTGATATTTTTTTTTTTTATATAGGAGGACTGTGTATGCTTTCTTTGTTCCAATTGTGTTTGTATATTTTTCCTGTAAGAACACTTTTCTTTAATTTTTTAATAATTATGGCATTAAATCGACTCCTCTCTCTCTCTCTCTCTCTCTCTCTCTCTCTCTCTCTCTCTCTCTCTCTCTCTCTCTCTCTCTGTGCGTGTTTGTATTCGGATCGATATTTTGTTAGCGTTCGTACTTCCATACCTACATGTAAGCACGAACTTATACATACATAAACGGACATCAGATGAAATATTTTACTTCAAACTGCAGTTTGTTTCCGCTTGCAAGTTTAGACACCTGTGTTTATCTTGACACTTCAAACGCGGCGTGGAAGATACATGTTTTCTCTTGTTACGTAATGAGTTATCTGTATGGATTTACAGCAGGTTTACGGATATTGTCGTTACCCGGGGCTCCGTGGATATGACCCACAGCGGCTATTTTGTGACATAAATTCAGGGTGTGTTGCTCGCAGGTGACGCTCTAACGCTGCATGTTTCGGGTTACTCTGGCCTCACACATTCATTTTAGCAAGGCGCGATTCAAGGGCTGTTGTTTGTGACTTAGGCTAGTTCTCGTTGCCTGTTTTCTCTGGCATATAATATTAAGTTATCTACTGCGTGCCTTTCTTTCCTAGACGATCTGATCTTGTTTGTCCTTCCCCGAATGACAGTAGGGGAGACATGACACAGCCACCAACCCCCTGCAAACCGGTTTGTCTGCCTCGGGTGGGGGCGGAGTAGGTCGGGGAGCGGGAGGGCTAGGGGAGCATTCACCCTCCTCCTGCAAGTCTGTTTGTCCACCTCAGGTGGGGACGGGATTGGTAGGGGATCGGGAGGGTAGGGAAGACAGCAGCCGCGGCTTCTAGCGCGCCAACAAGCTCGTAATAATAATAATAATAATAATAATAATAATAATAATAATAATAATAACAATGAGTTCCACATTTATCATTTAAAAACCAATGGCACATGGCAACTGCCAAAAAAAAAACGTTGTTTGTCAAAAACTCAGACAAGTTGGGACTGCACGTTTTTCAAAGAGACTTTCTTTTAACATTGATTGCTATCAGTGTCAGTTGCAAATATAATGACACTCAAATTTAAGTCCGTATTTACCGTTACCAAAAATATGAACTTTTGCTAAATAAATTACAAATTAGTTTCCATAAAAATAAGTTATCGTGGTTCTTTAACAAATATGACCTTCCTTTGTATGCCTATTCAGAGAGGAACTAGGTTGATTTTAAGAAGTTATTGCACTGAAATGTGGCATTGCATTCTGAATAATAGTGAAGGACTCATTCTAATTTTGTGTCAAAGTATAATAGTTAAATGGGAAATGGCAGAAAAAATTCGAGAAACTATAGATGATAGTTTTCTGTTTACGGCCAGACCTTGTTTTTGAACAGATGGAACCAGCAACTAATTGTGTTTTTTTTTTCCAGTAAAATTTGTGTTGTGAAATTACAAATTGCATGGCCACGTCCATTTGATGATTTTTACGCTCTGTAAGGCGCAAAGGACGAAATTGTTCCAGACATGCTTGACACCTTAAAGGTCTCAAGGGAAGAAATCCAGCTGTTTTTTCGGAGGCGTTTCTTGTCACCAAGGAACCCATAACCCTTCACTTGGCAAATGAATATCCAGTGTCGTTGGCACTTCCTGTGAGCCAGTGTTCAGGTAGTTCTCAGGAGTTAGTTAAAACTGACCCACCCTAGTCCCCACTGCCTGTTTTCTTTTATTTTCCATTATATATATATATATATATATATATATATATATATATATATATATATATATATATATATATATATATATATATATATATATATATATATATATATATATATATATATATATATATATATATATATATATATATATATATATATATATATATATATATATATATACGTATATATGTGTGTGTGCATATAAACTGAAAATTAATCAATATAGTCTTAATGAAAAATTCTGTTTTTGAAAAATCATTTTGCAATTTCAAGGAGTATGTACCTACGGAGTGAAGATAATGAAAGTAAAGAAAAATATATATGGATCGTTCAGAAACACTTCCAAGTTGCTAAAAATGCTGTTTATTCAGAACAAGTTCTGTATTGGTCTGTCAGGAATATAGACACGTACGTAAACGTGTTAAAGGTTGAGATATGAGACTAACTGTTATCATGGTTTCATGGTTGCGTAAAGCAATTTTGAAATTGTGATATAGCCTTCACGCATGGCCTGTTTCAATGTAATGTGATTTCCACTGATACCTGGGTGCCCCATCACATAAATTGCATCATAAATGTGGCTCAGATGTCATGTAGTCAAAGAGATTTGAAAAGGAAATATTACTTCAAAGTGCAAATACATTCTTTAACAGTTAAAAATTTGGTCAAAGCAAACGGGCAGTATTTGAGTGAAACCTAATTACGATCTCATGATGGTTCAGTACAGTTACCAATTGCGGAATTTGCTGATAATTAAGATCATTATGTCGAGGAAAGATGAAAATTCCCCGTTAGCAATGCATCACTGTTGCAATTAGGTATTTTTACTTGATTAGAAAGGTCGTATGGAGATGGCAGGATGTAATGAGCTCACTGGGTACATGAACACACGCGCAGAGGAAGGGAGGAAGGAATGAGGAAAATTTGCTCTTGCGAGCGGAAAATCCGAGGCTTCCCTTTTCAAGGCTCGCAGGAGTTATGAGCAAAGCACTTCGCAGACATCCTGCTGTAAGAGCCGAGGATGTATCGACGGTATTAGACTGCATCGGCAATAATTCCTAAGTGGTGCAGGTTTCCCCCTGCGAGGGAAAAGGAAGGTTTGCCCTCGTTGGAGCTGATGCGGAATTCACTTGTGATTTGGCGTATGTTTTGCTTCTTTATTCGTGTGATGATTCGCCTTTCTTAAATTGATTCATTATTTTGCTCTGAATTTATTACAACTTGTTTGCAATTTGTATAACAAGGAGTTTTATTTTTTGGTTTGAATAACAGACCGCATTTGTATTTGAATGTAAAATTGATATGATTAATATAGATTTTCGTAAATGTAATATTGCGCTCGAAGCACTAAAGTGTTAATGAGCGTGTAATTTTGGTAAAATAATTAGGAGATAAAGAAATGGAAAATAAATAAAATTAACTAAATTGAAGGTAAACTACTGATCTTGGGCATCTTGCGCGGGTAGTTATTTAACGCAAATCTTACCAACGTGTAATGTCAGCAAAATGTACGAACATAACTGAAAGAAACACCGAATTGAATGCAAATGCTCTCAAAAGCCATCGGACCTCATGCTATATCACCTTAATTTATCGCTCGGGTTCCGCAAAATGGAAATTCAGGAGACGATGGAAACCACATTTCAAATGGTCTTGGGAAAGGCAACTTGAGGGTTTGGTGGGTTGAAATCCACAGGGTTCGGGCGGGTTTGTTAGTGGGTTGATGTCCCTGGGTTACGCTAGGACTGCCGCTAAAACTTAGATGAAATAGGGATGCTAATTCGATGGTACTCGTTCCAATTACCGGAGTTCTCAGGAATCCTTATTGTTTGCTCAAATCGACTGATGGGTAGTGCGAAGGATAAGTGATGGGAGGCGCAGGGTAAGCAAGGAAACTTTTCGGTCATGAAATGGAAAGAAAAGACGGGAGAGATAGAAGGAGAAGAGATGATATACCCAGGGTGACCATTAGTAATACTCCGGGTGGCGATTGATAGAAGATGTGCAGTTCAAGTGAAAGCCATATATAGAAGTTAAAGAGTTGATTAGCAACAACAGTACCAACAAACTTATTTTTTGCTGTTAGAAAAATTTTTTTTTTTTTTTTTGTTACTTAAAAACTACGCATATTACAGAATTTTTCGTATTATACAAATCTCATTGTCCGTGGAGGCTATTTTTTTCATTTACTTACAAGGAATCTCATTACTCCCAGCTCCGCAGTGAAATGGAAATTTCTCTCTTGGCTACAGTGTTACACAATGCTTTGTTTACGACCTGGCCTGTTTTTGCCACGTGCACGTTTTTGGAATGAAGGGAGAATAGGATGGTTGGGGCGCGAGTGCAGGTTAGCAAGCAGGTGTGGATGTGTGCATAAGCTTCTGGGCTTGTTTGCATGAATGCGTCCTTCGTAAGGTACACAGAGCAGGAGGGGTTGGGTTGTGGTAGATCCTTTTCTATGCTTGTTTGTTTCCCTTCCTTCAAGTTACAATTTGGTTTGACCGTTGCCAGTGAGGTATTGATAAATGCTTAGCAACCATGAACGAATGTTGATGCTGCCAGCTAGTTCATTACTCATACACATATACATACATACATACATACATACATACATATATATATATATATATATATATATATATATATATATATATATATATTTGTAATAACCCACCTATCATGATGTAGTATGTAGTTAGTGCCATCTATTGATTGCTATTTGAATGGTAAATAGCGTATGAGATTACTTTTTTCCCCCTACTTAGTCCTTGTAAATGTCAACTTTCAAAATATGTATAGCTAAATCTTTTGAGTTCATTATTCGGTGGCTTACGAATCTTTTGTTTATTACAGTTATTAAGTGGTTATTTGTAAATTTTGTTGATGTACTCTTACGTTATCTGTATGTATAAAAATGGGTATATGTATGTGTGTGTGTATGTTCCAGCATAATTCTGAAACGCATTCAGCAGTTTCAACCAAATTTGGTTTACGTATGGCTTACTATCTAGAAAAGAATACAGATATTACTGCCTAACCCATAGTTTTCGAGGTTGCTGAGATGAATAGTGACACTCCAGATGCCCTTTAAATCCAAGTTCAGCCCTGATAGGAAAGGGATGGGGTGTGAGAAATGGTGAAAAATAAAATGTCAAAACTGACAGATATTAGTGTTTAATCCATAGTTTTCGAGGTCGCTGGATGAGTAGTGACACTCCTGATGTCCTTGAAGTCCAAGTTCAGCCCCAATAGGAAGGTGGTGGGTTGTTGAGAAAGGGTGAAAAATAAAATGTCAAAAATGACAGATATTAGTGTCTAATTCATAGTTTTCGAGGTCGCTAAGATTAATAGTGACACTCTGATGCCCTTTAAGTCCAAGTTAGGCCCTGTTAGGAATTTGGGGTGACAAGAGGTGAAATATAAAATGTCAAAAATGCTGGGCAATGTAATCGAAGAAACTATCTTAACAGGAAAGGGAGAGAGTGTGTGAGAGAGATAGAGTGAGGGGGAGAGGAAGTGAGAGAGAGAGAGTAGAACGGGTGTTAGGGAAGAGAAAGAGGGAAAGAGTGAGGGAGAGTTGGAGAGAGAGAGAGTGAGAGGAAGAGGAAGTGAGAGATAGAGTGGAGTGTTGTTAGAGAGAGAGAGAGAGAGAGAGAGAGAGAGAGAGAGAGAGAGAGTAGAGGGTGTGTTAGGGAGGAGGAGGAGGAGAGAGAGAGAGAGAGAGAGAGAGAGAGAGAGAGAGAGAGAGAGAGAGAAAGAGTTTGTTTGTAGGGGGGTGTTAAGGAGGAGAAAGAGGCAAAGAGTGAGGGAGACTTGGAGAGAGAGAGTTTATCGGTTTTCATTCAGAGTTTTCCCAGGCAGCGCCAGGTTGGTCAGTTAGTGTGAAATAAATAAAGCTTTTGTTTCATTTAAGTTTTGGTTTGTTAATGCACCTCGTAAATCTATCTTATGCTACATGAAATGTTGCCCTCATCACTGAGAATTAATGAATGCTTCAAGTGGAAAGTATAAGTTATGACAAACTGGGGACCTGACTGGGATCTGCTTAATTTTGCGTTATGCTTGCATTTGATCTTGATGGATTTTGATATTCATTTTGTTGGTTCTCTGTGATGGATAACGTGAGTGTGGTGTATTGGTGATACTTCACAAATTTATAATGTGGACTACCACCGGATAGTGTTCTCCAGCGCTCTCACACTTTCACATACGAAAATGTCATGTTGGTACACATCATCTTAAGCATGCATTGGGATTTTGGAGGACGGGCAGGCAGGGTAATGGCATCATTGTATTTGTCATTCTTTTAACCCTTGAATGTGCCGACTACTATCGGTTAGCGATATCTTCATAGTCGCCCCAACTTCTCCGTGGTGCTTCAAGGCATTCAAAACCTCAGCTTAAGGGATTAAAATATTCCTTCCATAGGAACCTCTGTTCCTCTTACTCAGGGTACTACCCTTGCTCTTGAAAGGATTTCGTCTTCATATGTTAAGACCATGTCGTCAGGAACTTCATATTCTACCTCAGCAAACAATTAAAGGTTTAGGCCTATTCCCTATTCAGGTAGCAGTTGGTACCTCATATTTACTTCCAATTTAGGACCTGTTTCATTCTAGTTTGTTCATGGATGTTTATTATTGGTGAACTACGTTTTCTGATTGGTATGAATTTTTGAAAAATCGCGAATAGCAAATGCTCGTTTATTTAAAAGTGAATAATTGTCTACATGTCAATAGTTCAGTGTCTCATTTAATGATTGTTAAGGTAATTGTGTGGTGATGAGTGCCTTTGCACTAAAATTCATGAGTGACCTAAAGTTTTGGAATTTGGTGGTTAATTGAGCTTGTGTATGGTAATAGTGCTGTTTCAAGTAATCTGTTCATTTTATTCAGTACATTTTGTCAGTATTGAAAGATGCATTTTGATCTGGACAGATTTTTAGGTGTACCGAGGGAACACCTGAATACATTACAAGAAGCTAAGGACCAGCTTCGTCAAATAGCTGAGTGGACAAGGATATCTAAGTCAGGCTATTGTGAAAGCTGAACTGTTGGGAGAGATTTTAGATTTCTTGGAGGCTCTCCCCCTTTGGTCTCTAACACTTGAACGAGGTGCTACTCGCAAAGTTACGTCAACGTAAGACCCAGAGATAGTGAAATTGAGACTTTGACTTGAAACTGCAGCAGTGAACAGTTGAAGCTGCAAACGCCTTAGCAGCAGCTGAACAAAAACAGGGTAGAAGCTGCAAGCTTAATTGCAGAAACTGAGCAAAGACGACTTGAACTATAAAGAAAAGAAAAAGTTCGGTTGGAAAAGGAACTATCAGCTATCAGACTAGAAGAAGGGTTAGCAAAGAAACAGCTACCTGAGGCTTATGATCTTAGCAAAGCACTCAAACTTCTGTCCACAAAGTAAAAGATCCTGATGTATTTTTCATTACTTTAGATACCACTGCAATGTCTCTCAACTGGCCTTCAAAGGAAAAGCAGCATGTGTAGCAGCACAACTTGTCCAAGAAAGGAATTACGAAGTCTGTAGAACTCCCATATTAGATGCTTATAGTGTGACAGCAGAAGGGCGTGGACAAATCTTCCAAAAAACTTTGAAGAACCAAGCACAAACCTATCTGGAGTTTTTCACAATGAAATTGAAGCAGTTTAATGAATGTTTAGATAAGGAACAAATAAGTACATCAGAAAAATTGAAGAATTTGATAGTTTTTCAGGAATTCCTAAGATGTATTCCTGCAAATGTGTCAATGTTTCTTAGAGAAAAACAAGAAACTTTGAAAAATGGCTGCCCTATTAGCTGATGATTACCATCTCAGTCATAAACATAAACCACAGTCATCTTCCCCTCATCTACCACTCAAGTTTGAACTTTCTGTAAGAAGGAAGAACATCATATCAATGATTGTCCTAGCCCCAAATGCAAAGCATCTCATGGTAAGGCTTCTCCTAATGCTTTTCAACAGGAACACAAATCAGGGACCACTGCAAATAAAACTGCACTTCACTGTGCTCAACCCCTATCCTGGTAAAGTAAATGATATTCCAGTGCAAATTTCGAGAGATACAGGGTCATCTCAAACTATCATTAGCTCAAAGTTAAAAAATTTAGCTCAACCAACAGATCAATATGTAACTGTCAGATTTGACTTGCCAGAGAGTTCTACCCAATGTACAAATTTCTCTTGATTGCCCTTATTTTAAAGGTGCAACTAATGTTGCCTTGTTGGATTCTGACTTGCCTTGCAAGAGCATAGACATGATGCTTGGGAATGACCTGGCTCAAACTAACAGTACTCCTAGTCTTATTACTCAGCCTGAATTAGTGATCAAAAAAGCTAGTCTAGTAGTATTTTCTCTTGGGCCAGAGCTTCCTTGTCAAGTAGTCATCAGATCTGCATCCTCAGTTTCTCCTAAAAAGATGAAACCCACAGGTAAGGTAGATCCTATTATGTTAGGTGAAAAAGTCATTGCTGATATTGTCAATATTCCCTCAGATGAATTTGCTAAGTATCAAAAGTCTGATAAAAGTTTGAAAGATTATTTTGATAAAGTAAAATGCAGTGTCAATGAAAACAAGTTTCCATATTTTTATCTTGATAATGGCATCCTTATGAGACATTACAGACCTCTGAAGATTGCAAGACAAAACTCCTGACTTGATAATTATCAGCTTGTAGTTCCTTCTAATCTTTTTACAGCTTTGTTAGATCTTGCTTATTCAGCAGAGTCTCAACTAGGCATTTCCAAAACCTATAAGCATTTATTGGAAGATTACTACTGGCCAGGTATGAAAACTGATGTAAAACACCCCATAGAATCTTGCCATCCATGTGAGGTAGTGGGTAAACCTAATCAGAAAATACCACCAGGACCATTAGTTCCTATTACGTTACCTAAATCTCCTTTTGAAAAGGTAATTGTAGATTGTGTTGGTCTACTTCCCAAAACTAAAAAGCAAAACGAGTCGTCTTAACTATGTTGTGTCCAACTACTAGATTTCCTTTAGCCATACCTATTAAAAACATATCTGCCAAAACAATTATTGCTGATCTCCTTAAAATATTCACCATCTTTGGTTTTCCTAAGGAGCTGCAGTGTGATCAGGTGACCAACTTTACTAGTGATTTGTTTAAAAAAACCTTCAAGAAGTTCAACATCTCCCATATTTTTGCTTCGGCATAACACCCACAAGCTAATGGAGACCTCGCATGGGTACATCAGACCATTAAAAGTCTCCTGCGCAAGTATATTTGCGAATTTAGTATGGTAAAAGAAAACATCTTAAAAGGTACTTAGAATGACGAGCAAATAAGCATTCCACAATACCTTCAAAGTCTTAAGGTTAAAATTAACCATATTTATGAACTTGTCAATCAAAATTTAATAAACAGTCCGATTCGTATGAAAAACAATTACGATAAAAAGGCCAAATACAGAACTTTTAAAGTAGGAGATTATGTACTTGTGTATCGACCAGTTCCGGGAGCTCCATTAGAGAAAAATTTATGGGTCCTTATAAAATCACCAAAAGGGTCTCTAAAACGACTTAAGCAATTGAAACTCCTGACAAAAGGAAACCTAGCCAGTTAGTGCATATTAATCTTATAAAACTATACGAACCTGCAACGATATCTCTACAGGTAGTTCACCTGATAAGTAAAGGGACTGATCACTCCACTCAAAACTCAAGGATGATAACTGCTCCCTTCGAGGAGACTTCTATACAGAAAACCGCGGTACCCGAGGCAGTTGATATTAAATGTCTCACTCCTCTTGAACCAGACAAAGAAGAAACTTTGCTTCATAGTCATATTTTTTCGTGGAAAGATATTAGTAATTCAGATTCTTTCTCTCCTTTCACAGTATCGTGGTCATCTCCCTAAGGTGGAAGGAGAAGAACTAGAGGCCGTTTTCAGGTCTTGTCCTGCTATATGTTCAGACACTCCTGGTTGCTGTACCTTGGTGAAACATGTTGTGTTAGAACCAAACACCAGTCCTGTTTGTCAGCCTCTCTATCGGGTGTCCCATCGTTTATTACCAGCTTGTATAACACCTTTCGGTCTCTTTGGGATGACTAATGCTCCATCTACATTCCAAAGAATGGTCCATGAAGTCATACGTGGTTTGGAGGGCGTTTATGCTTATTTGGACGACATAGTGATTGCTGGTAACACCTGGGACGAAACCTCATGACCTTAAAAGAGTGGTCCATGAAGTCATGTGGTTTGGAGGGCATGTATGCTTATTGGGATGATATAGTGATAGCTAGTAACACTTTGTTTGGAGGGCGTGTATGCTTATTTGGACGACATAGCGATTGTTAGTAACACCTGGGACAAACACCTCATGACCTTAAAAGAACTCTATAAAAGACTCCGGAAAGCTAAAAGACTGGAAAGCTAACCTTTCTATTAATTTAACTAAGAGTTCATTTGCTAGGGCAAAAGTTACATACCTGGGTTATGTCATTGGCAGTGGCTCCATATTACCCAAGGATACAAATGTGAAGGCAGTAACATCATTTCGCACTCCTAGTGATAAAAAAGAACTCAAAACATTCTTAGGTATGGTATATTATTCAAAAATTTTTTCCTAACTTTGCCATCATAACTTCCCCTTTACATACCTTAACATCTAGCAAAGTAAGGTTTCACTGGACTCAGGATCACAACAAGGCCTTCCAGCAGGTAAAGTTATTCATGACTTCATCTCCTTTGTTGCAAGCTCCTTCTGTGCATTTCAGGGCCGTGTCTAATAGATTTTCGTCAATAAAATCTTGACAAAGCATCGGATATAGATCGTATTTTGGAAATAGCTATTTGAAGCCACGGCCTAATTGGCAAAAATATGCAGTGATGTCTAATGTGGATAATTAAGGCACTTATCAGAGTAAACCAAAGAAATTTAAAGGGAAACTTCGCTAAATTTAGTAAGCACCGAGGGAGAGGCTAGTTGTGACGTAAACTATGACATCAGACGTAATAGCAGGGTTCCCAGTAGTATGATAATGATCGTAGAAACACAAATATTTGACCCTCTTGTACAATAAGCAATACCTTGAGTAGGATATGCGATAATTATCGAAATTTAATTTTCTCTATTCCCATCGAAAGTCCTTCACTAATGGTCTTCTCAAAGAGCAAGACCCTGATTCACACAAACAACAGCATATCCTTTTACATAATTTTATATTACAATATTTTTCTTTATTTCAAATTTCCTTCAATTTCAATAAAATACAGTATAATCAATAGATTAGTGGATTATAAAATTTAGGGCATAGCCCAAGCGCTTGGACTAGGAGTACGAGTATCATTCAGCACTACAGTAGAATGAAGTTAAGATCAAATGAAATATATACAGTATATAATAAACAATGTTAATGAAATAATCAAAATACCTGAAAACTGAAAGAATGAGTAACTTCAAGTCCATAAATAAAATAAATAGATAAAACCGGGAATACATAGACTCACTGATAACCACTCAACAACCCTACAACAAGCATTAGTGACAGTTTCAAGCAAATGAATCAAGCGTATAGAAACAACAAAACTGTAGTGTGATATACCAAGCGTTGTGGATTTATTATGGGACTGATCATGCATTAAGGAAGTTAAGGTTAGAACACTTGCGTTATGGTACATTCATTTAGCAGGACTAAGCAGGTATACGTAAACCGGAACGTTTGAGGAGACATTATGAAGCAACAGAAACTCCAGGGTAACCGTGGTTTTCACAGAGTGTTACTGTGAGACTTGGTGCATATTCCAAGTTAAAGGAAACACGGATTGCTCCATGGAACTGCATTACACAATTAATACTCTCATTTGATGCCCCTTCCCTTATTGCATTCGGGTCGTTTCAGCCGTAAGTCATTTAGGCCGTAAGCACGTTTACGTGCAAAATGGGCGCCGTGTTTAGTACCAGCCCCTTGGGGATGTACGTAAAACATGAAATAATAATGGTAAATACCATAAACATAACGGTAAATACCACAAACATAACGTCTTACATTGTTTCGGGTGTTACGGCCCAAGTGACTTACGGCCGAAACGACCAAGACCGCCCTTATTGCACGAACCCGGAGAGCATGCTCTCCTGGTTCTGCATCCTCTCAGCTAAAGACTTCCAATGTGCATCGGAAGCCTTAAGGCCCGAGGCGAGCTGTATGTTTCTGTAGCTTCCCAGTACAGTTTACCTTTAAATATGGGGGCTATATGGCTGCCAAGAAAAGGTAGAAACAATAATTATAATGAGAAATAATGCCCGTTCAGTAAGAAGAGGTTGCAAATAGGACAAGGAAGATCAGGAATGAACGTAAGTAATGTAGGTCGCACAAGCAGAGTAAGAAGAAGGTGCAAAGGGGTGGACAGGGCTCATCGAAAAGATGAGAGAGAGAGAGAGAATGTAGGGTAGGTGTTTCAGTGTGTGAAACAATATAAGAATTCCATATACTACTACTACTACTACTACTACTACTACTACTACTACCACCACCAACATCTGAGTCTTCATTTATAAAGTATATGGGCGGGGTGTTTGGTAGAGTACGTCACATTACAGTATGAGTGAGTGGGAGGGCCTTCAGTAATGACGTTTTACTAGCCTCTCTCTAAAAGTCTGCTAGATTTAGCTAAGTCTCCCTTTAAATTTCTTTGATTTACTCTGATAGGTGCCTTAATTATGAACATTACACATCACTGCATATTTCTGCCAATTAGGCCGTGGCTTCAAATAGGTATTTCGAAAATACGATCCATATCCAATTGTTTGGTAAGACTTTATCGACGAAAATCAATTAGACACGGCCCTGAAATGCACAGTAGTCTTGCTAAACCTTTTTTCATACAGGTAAATGCTTGTAATACAGGATTTGGCGGTGTCCTACTGCAGGAAATAAATAATGCAACAATTACATTTCCGCCTTTGCTAGAACGTCTGCTACCTGTATCTTGTTTCTCTGGAGCATTCAAAGGCACTCAACCAGGATGGCCTGCCATCGAGAAAGAACTGTTTAGCATCGTTGCAACTGTCCTACATTTTCGTTGCTATCTGGAAGGTGCTGCAAGTTTCGTCGTTTACACCGACCACAAGCCCCTTGCTTTTCTAGAAAGGGCCAAGCTGACCAAAAAGAAACTTCTTCGATGGTCTTAGATACTGTCTGAATACATTGAGAGCCACAGCATTCGAGGGTCAAGCAACACTGTCACAGAAGCATTATCACGTCGGGGTCAAAAGAAAACTACTTAAACTGTAATAACCCACATATCATTATGTAGTATGTTGTTAGCGCCATCTGTTGATTGCTATTTGCATGGTAAATAGCATATGAAATTACTTGTTGTTTCCCTTATGTAATCCTGGAAATGTTAACTTTCAAAATCTGTATAGCTAAATTTTTTGAGTTCGTTATCCGGTGGCTTACGATTCCTTTGCCTATTACAGTTATTTGTAATTATTGTTGGCATACTCTTATGTTATATGTAACAAGTAAAGTTTTTGTTTAATTAAATTTTGGTTTGTTAATGCACCTCGTAAATCTACCTTACGCTGCATGAAGTGTTGCCATCATCACTGAGAATTAATGAATGTTCAAATGGAAAGCACAAGTTGTGACAATATGTATAAAGCACACAGGAACGCATAACTACCCACGCAGGGATTGTACAAACAATAATAGATTTTCATCATGGTGCTTGTCAAGGACTGAATAGGTAAGCTGTAACAATGATTAAATTCATTCCTTCATAGTAATGTCTGCATTAATTTATTTAGAACGACTGGAATACGCATTGCGATATTGTTAAACCAAGTCCCGTAGGAAATTTGCTAACGATAATTGCAAGGTATTAGAGAAACTACGTTTGCATGTTTCATCGTAATTTGTATATTTAGATAAATAGTTGAATCATTATGAACTTATTTTGCTGTATCAGGTGGTAAGGTCAAACACTATTATACTGAGATTTTCTCCAGCTATTTTTCACGTTAAAATTACACCATTTATTCATAAATGTACTAAGATATTCCTTAAAGGTAAAGTTCTGAAACTCTTAGTAGTCACAAACGCTTCAGTATTTTCAAATAGAAATATACTTCGACCATTTTCAATAATCTCAAGTAAAAATGAATTTAATTAGTACCAAAATTGTTTGTGTGTGTGTGTGGAAACAGATTTGCAGAGAACGTTAAGGTCAAGGCCCTCTGAACTCGCCACCTTTAAGTTGTTCAACTCCTTTACTCTTTTATTTGATCATGTATGCATTCCATTCTGTGGAAGCTAGCTAGGTAATGTCATGGCCTTGCAGCCTGTTCCCCAAAAAATGTATGCTCATTATGAGTAATATAATAATATCTAGAATTCTAAGAGCAGATACTGTTATATATTCCTAAACTTGCTTCGATCACTAGTAGTTACTGTTTGTTTTTATCGCAAAATTTACGACACTGGCAACTTAATTACCTAATTAAAAGGGCATGGCAAGGAAGAAAGCGGCGGTTAACTTAGAAAATAGTAAAAAAGACGTGTTTCTTACGCATTCAAGGGCAACAAGGGCGGAGTTTCATTGCATTTTAGATTGGAGGTCGCTCTGTTTACTATCAGAAGGTTACAGGCCACGTAGAAATTGATTTCTTCGTGACGTATTCAGTTTTGTTGATGATACTACCACCGGTTTAGCACAGGACAGTATATCATATACTGAACAAATTATCAGAAACAAGCGAACTTTTTCTTGCTCTTAGTTGTGCAATAGTCAATATGCAGCAAGAGTGGTTCAGTGAATGAAATTTTGCGAATGGAATTTTATTATAAACGATATAGTGTGTTATCTTACTTCCACTTTTAAAGAATTAGTATTATTTTTATTATGAGCTTTGCTGTGGAAAGGCACCCACCTCGGAAGAGAAATACAGATAAATAAACTACGCAAGAAAAAATAACAAAGAAAACCAGATAAGGTGAAACAATTAACTATAAAATGAGATTCATATGAGCCTGCTCAGCAAAGGGGCAATTGCACCAAATTGGATATTCTGAGGTTTCAACGCTTCGGCTACATGGCGGTGAAGATAATTTGGTAATCTGATTACTTTTAGAAAAACACTTATAGAAAATTGAGTGGTATTGAACCTCACAAGAGGACAAGAGGAATGGAGTTAACTGCGTAATTACCCAGAAATATAGTAGGGAACATATGAATGCAAAGGATTATCAGAACTGAAGAAATATACTTCAGTATGGGTGCCGAGCAGGAGTCTTTGAGTCCCGGATGAAGAGATTCTTGATTCTTGTTCAACAAAATGTTCACAATAAAACAAGCTCAACGTTGGCTTGCATTGTGTTACCAATGATTGGCTCACTTGTGCACATCACCTCTAGAGACTTAATTGTTTCCACAGCCGTTGCTTGAGAAAGATCCTTAATAGGAAAACTTCTGACTCCATGCATACGGAATAAGTAGGAAAAGACTGTTGGGTAGGCCATCTTAAAAGAATGAATAACCGACGGATTCGAAAGAAAATACAACCTGGGAGATATACAAAGCGGGAAGAGAACTCCGACCCTTTTTGAAGAGTGATGCTTGTCAATGCAAAATAAATGATTGTGAAGAGAGTGTCCAGGACTGAGGTCTCTCGAGACAGAGCCAGAAAGAGCTGTTGTGTTCGTGATGGCGTGTAGAAAAGATGCCTTGATTTGATTTGATTTGGCGGAGAGGCCTCTTAGACGTAGTGCGTTTCTCGTGCACCACGAGCTGGAATACTCGATAGAGCCACATTAGCAGTAGTGACAGTACCAGTAGCAGTTTTCTTTTTAGTTAAGTAGATGTAGAAGATTGCATCTAATTTCTATAATTTCACAAATTTCAACTGGAAAGAGAACATTTAAAAGAAAAACAGAAGTGTGAACCGTTCTTTTGCATTGTATATACTTAGGTAACTATCCTAGCATTGGGAGATGTTTTTTTTTTATATTTATTTGAACGTTGAAAGAAACCCGTGGTTCAAGTCAACGGAGTTGGAGTGTATTCCAGGTAATGGCAACGTTCTGTTTAGGTGTCTGAAATAATTCATTATCATTACTATTATTAGGGAAGACATCTACTTTGAGGGCAGGAAGGAGCGCTAAAAATAATGGCTGCTAATACGGTATAAATTGTGTCGAGTCTTTTATATTCATCTGACGATCGTCTTTTCATCAGCGTTTAGTTGGTATATCAGGTTTCTTAAGGACATGCAAAAATGAATGAATTAAGATACATGTTACACAGGTATATATAGCAGGCGGGTGGTTTATTGTCGGTCTCGGATGATGACGTAATCAGTCTCGGATGTTGACTTCATTATCAACCCGTGACTAATCAAAATTCAGTCCACTAGCCGACCCGCCGACTGTAAACCATCCGCCTGCTATATATACCTGTGTAACATGTATCATAATTCATTCATTTTTTGTACTCTCAGTAGATGGCCGCCAGAGCACGTGTCGAAATGTAAGAGGAAATAGAACTAAGACAGCCGAAAACCTTGATATGTCCTTAGGAAACCTTATATACCAGCTACACGCTGATGAGAAGATTAACAGACGAATAGAGAAGACTCTCTGCAAATGAAATGCCACAGAAACATTATTATTATTATATTATTATTATTATTATTATTATTATTATTATTATTATTATTATTATTATTATTGTTGTTGTTGTTGTTGGTTTTAACTTGCAGTAATGTTATTTAGTTTAGGAAATTTAAGCTGTCAAGCCAAACACAGAGACACCGTTTAAGAAAGTGACAAGAGGGAGAGTTGTAGTGTTTGGCCAGCAAGATAGAGAGATCTAGAAAATTAGGCAGATGGAGTACAAAGATCTCATGGTGGAAGTTGGAGAAAACCCCCACAGTTCCGCTAACTAACAATTATAGGTGTTGGACAACAAGACTGAAGAAGGGTGCGAGATTGGAGGTAGAAGGGAAGCTGCAAACACCCCTCAGTAATGGCTGTAGTGCACCTCGTTTGGTGCACTGACGGCACTAACCCCCTGCGGTGTATATACCAGCTGCACACTATATTAAATAAATGTGTTTCCATACATGTAACTGATCTGCCATTACTTTTGCAATCATTTGAAAATACTAAATAATTAATTATTCATGTTAACTAAATAATTAATTATTCATGGTACATGATGTGAACTGCAGGTTTGATGCATTTGCCTTTTTTGAGCGTTCATCAAGTCAGTGATAAGCAAAGGTAATAAACACTCACTTGGTTATGGGAAATGGTGCTCTCGTGTGAAGGCTGTGATGGTTAGAAAATGACGGTTTACAGCTTTCTTGATGAATGCCTTACATTTTATATATGACTGTATCAGTTTTAGCTGTGTCCCGTTACATTGATGGTAAAAAGTATTTCATTTTGCGATTAACTTCTACCTTTTGGTCGTCATATGAGTGTTAGCATTTGGGATATCAAGCAGCAAACAGATTTATTTCTGTCCAGGTATGATCCATAAAAATAATAAGTTAAACGCCTCGCTAATTTTGCATATCGCGTACTCCTATGAAAAAAGGCAAATGTTTCTAATACTTTAATTTTAAAATTTCTAGTCAGGAACTTTTCAGTAGATAGGATTTTTGTAGTACAAGGGCGGTCGAATTCAAAGTTTCTTATATTACTTCCTCTTTGTTTTATTTCTGAAGTTTGTTCCGCATTTTTGAATTCTTGATAGCTAATGTTTCCGATCCTCTTGACTTTCAATTTGAAGTCACCAGGTCAGCCCGGCTTTCACTCGGCTGCTCTAAAATACCAAAGGTTCTATTCAGATATTGTGTACGATGTTTGTCTCCCATTATTCGTCGTCTCCCTTCTGCCTGCGCGATACAGCTCTCACAATCGCCGCTTTTTCTCACGCCGTTTCCAATGTTATCACATAATTCAAGAGCTAACACTCTTGTTCACCTCCATTCGTTACCAAGCGAAAGACTCTCGAAAGCGGCAAAATCAATCTTTTCCCACTCCCTGCATGGTACTTCCGCTCGGAATTTGTATTCTGAAATACCTCTCCAGGCATTCGGTGCCATTTGACTGGGGAAAAGGGTTTTACGCATGTGTTATTCGGCTATCAACAAGGATCTTATTCAAGGTCTTATCGTTTGAATATACTCTGTATTCCTGGTCTTTCATTTGTCTATCGAGGTACGCCGTGTCAGTTTGAATTAAATCTTTACTACATATATTTCGTTATTTTATATGCATTCTGTAACTAACATGGCAGTTTTGGCATGGCCGGTTTCGTTCTGTTGTCAATTGTTATTATTATGAATGTTACTATAATTTTTATTATTGGGATTTCATTACTTTTAATCCCACTGTAACTCAATTAACTGGCAATGATGTAATTATCATTCATATATTTCCATCAGTATCAACCAGACATGTCATGATGTATCACATGGATATTTTATCATCCTGCGAATTTCGATAATTGACCAAATCAATATTTCCTGATTTATATGTTTGTTAATTAATTTATTTTTGACACATTTGCTATTGGCCTGATAACGCCATTGTCCGTTCTTATAAAAGAGTTTGAATAAATTAAAAGGATGCATTGCATTTCTGCCAACAAAATTTGTGGTACACTGTGTGACAATTTTCATTTTGTACACAACTCTCTTACGAAAGAACGGTTCAATCTTGGCTCTTAGTCGCGTACTTCAGAATTTTAATGATCTTTGAAAGCTCCTGCCCAATTGTTCATCTCAGGATGATTATGACAGTAAATATATCTTAGCAGGAAAAATCCTCAATCATGTTTGTTTACATTTTAAAGAAACCTTTCATAATACTAATGCGATTTGATTTTTTAGTGGGGGAAACCTGAGATTGAAACGCTCCATGTGTGAACTTGCTATTACTACTGCTGCCGATGTCGTTATTACTGCATCGTTTCCCAGTTGACCATTGTATATTGCTACTGCTTATGCGTGACATTCCAGCACACAGTGCTGTGAGGCCGTTTTTGATAAGTGTAGACACTGGACGGTACGAATGTACGAAACCTCTTGCCTGTCCTGGGAAAGCGTGTCACAGCATAAACAAAAATACGAACATGCAAAGCTCTACAGAGCAGTAAGTTCTCCCAACGATAAAGGATGACTGACAGAGGGAATATCTCCATCCGTTACAGATGTCACACAAAAACATTTTACACAAAAACGTTTCCCCCAATCATACTTCACCTCCCTTCCTTGTGTAGTAGAGGGGTCGTTCTGCAGTTCATTCAAGCTGCTCCTGTAATCTCTCTCTCTCTCTCTCTCTCTCTCTCTCTCTCTCTCTCTCTCTCTCTCTCTCTCAGATGAACGGATGATGAAATATACTCTCTGTCTTTCTCAGAAAAACGGGTGGTCAAAGATTCTCTCTCTCTCTCTCTCTCTCTCTCTCTCTCTCTCTCTCTCTCTCTCTCTCTCTCTCTCAAAGAGACCCACAGACAGCAGGTTTTCCCGGGCAGAGCGTGATGCTTTTAGGAAGGGGTAACTGTGGGATCTGCACAACCGTTGCAACTGATCTGGCACGTGAAAACAACAACAACAACAACTACAACAACAGGAAAACGAAGGGAGTCACAAAGAAACTTGAATATAGTTTAGGGTCTCTTTGCGCCGCGTAAGTTCATTTTGAGGGACAGAGGGAGATGAAAGACACAGGAGAGGATATATATAGAAAATTGGGACTCCCCTTTTTGGTACTCTATCCAAGCCTCGTCTCCATTTGCCTTGAGTTGTTTGGTTGTATTTACTGTATATGCATATGTTCTTCGTTTGTTCGTGTATTTGACTCAATATCTTTGAAGTTTTGCTTTTCTCTCTCTCTCTCTCTCTCTCTCTCTCTCTCTCTCTCTCTCTCTCATTCTCTCACACAAACATTTTATATATATATATATATATATATATATATATATATATATATATATATATATATAATAATGATGATGATGATGATCATAATCACTTTTGTACGTGATTCATTTATCACACATTACCACAGGTGAAAAATAAGAGACAGGGTGTAGGTCTGACCGGTTTCGACTTTATTTTCAAGCCATTGAAAATCAAGTCGAAACCGATCAGACCCTACACCCTGTCTCTTATTTTTCACCTGTGGTAATGTTTGATATATATATATATATATATATATATATATATATATATATATATATATATATATATAAAATATACATATATATGTGTACACATTTATATATATGTTTGTTTATATATATGTTTGTGTATATATATACATGCCTACATACATACATATTTCTATTCGCCGAAATATATATGTTATAGCAGGAAAAAGGGATACGTTTTGTCTGCAAGGATTTTTTATTAGTTTGACGCTTCCGGATTTATTTTGATAAACTGTCAGGTGGATTTATATTGAGGCCGGTGATGAAACGTTAGATTTGCTGAATTTCTCGGGTACCTTTGCAGTTGCCAACTGTGTGTGGTATTGACATGTATATTTATATGCACTTATAGTGTAGTAAGCTTTATGCGTGTTCGTCAATGTTCGCTTTGGTGTATGCCCGTTATAGTTTGCCAAGCGAGAGTTTTCTTTGGATAGTAGAAAGGCGCTTGAACAAATGGACATATAAATGTCCAAAAGCAGGACCCAACTGAGGACAGTTCTTGGAAATCGAATATTGAGTAATGTAACTAGAAACGAAGTTGGCTATAGCAGATTGCATAAGGAAGAACTTTTTTATTTGGACGTTTGCATGCAGTGGGAGCGTTTGTGAATTGACTGCATGATTCCGTTGAGAGGGAAAAGGGAAATTGAATGTTGCCAGACTCTTACATGAAATGAAATATTTATACGGTATGGATGCGCTGAAGGGTAGACCAGTAGCTCACAAGTCCAGGCGTTCGAATATCGCATTTCTAAGTTTTAAAGTTTCAGATGGAAACTATTTTTACACTGAACTGATGGAATTGGTGAGCAGGGCTTTTATTAAAATTTTTCATATATTTCGCAAAACCAGAGAAACTGACACTCAACGATTTTATTAATTTTGGAGGGAACCGGTGAAATTACCGTCCCTGTTCTTCAGTGTCAAATTAGTTTACTGAATGTTTATTTTCCCTTATGTACGTTAAGGGAAGAATATTCTATTTATTTCTTTTTTTATTTTTTACGCCGCATGTTCTTTCTTATGTTCTGTTACTTTTTTCTTTATTAATAGGCATGACCTTTGTATCTGTCATCTTTTTCTTAATAGATAAATATTTTTGGTGACGGGAAAACTTTTTATTGATATATCAAATACTTTTCTAATTTGATTGTTGGACAGTCGGTAACATGTAAAAATAATACATATGTTATAAATGGGAAAACTTTTGGGGTAAGTATCTTACGCATTTGGAAATTCTACATCCTAGGATATTTTATGGTGTATGATAATTTTATAGTTTGTAGACATGCTATGTTCGTATAATTCATCGATTTCCTTAAGTGACTGCAAAGTAATGATCTTGGACACTTTGTTGATTAATAAAATATTCCTCAAATATACTGTAATCAAGAGAAGGAAAACGTTTTAGGACTGTTACTTGAAGATGGCGTCACTGATGTCGGATAGTGTCACATCATCATCCTTGACGACATTTCATCTTTAAGAAATTTTGAAAATCAAAAAATCGTTCCTCCAGTTCTTAGATTCCGGAAGTTTCAGCTTTCCTCCTTGTTTCCGGATATCTGTAGCGCTCATTTGTTAAAAGTGAACGATATTTAGGCAGTAGAAATATGTAAAATGGACTGGAAAAAATGCTTAATGAGCTGGCAAAAAAAACAAAAAAAAAAAAAAGATGGCATTATTTCTAAATGAAAAGAATGAGCAAAATTTTTAAAGAGAAAACACATGAAACAATAGGCCAAAATACACCTGTTTGAAAAATAAGATAAACATTTAACTTTATTAACTTACTTCCTGATTGTACAATATTAGTAACACTTTTTCAGGATATCGGGAAGAAAACTGAGCGTTCTTTTAGTGCGAATGTGTTCTCTCTCCTTCAGCTGACGTTACGGTTACGTTCTATAAACTGTATTCTCATGTCCACTTTCGGGGAGTTTAAACTATCTTAGAATCTCAGCTATTCTCAAAATTTGCTCAAAATTTTGTGTTGCCTTAAATTTCTCCTGTGTTTCTTTATATCTCCCTTTTCTTTTTTTTTTAATCACAAGGGACCTTATTAAATTGGACTGTTTTGTTAACATTTTACAAGTTATTCATTAAGGGTTAACCACGTTTGTTGTGAATAGTCATTGCCGTTGTAAACTGTCTTGAAAATTGCCATTGTCTCCGTAAATCAGTCACGAACAGTCATTGATTGTGGTAAATTAGCAAAAAAAAAAAAAAAAAAAAAGCTCATGGTAACGTTGTGATACAAAAGTTTTTTGTACCTGATCTCATGCAAAGTTTAAAATCAAGCAGGTCTCTTTTTGTTTTTTTTTTTTTTTTTCTTAAATGGTTGGCAATTTCTCGTACCTTTTCAAAATTTGACTCTTGTAATGTCAAAGTTGACTGAAGAGGACACGGAATCTCGGGAGCAATATCCAAGGACAGCTGCATATTTCTGGACACTAGAAATCAGCCATGAATATCTAAAAATGTGCTCGGCAATTCTAATGAATCCGTGGATTAAGCTAGTCAGTTTAGTTTGTAACGCGCACCCAGTTTGTTTCATATTGGGAGGCGCATTAGTCACAAACAGATTGACATTTCCATGCTTTACACCTTCTGGCAAAAAGCAGTACTTCGCATGTCGAATGAATATGCCCTTGCTGGCTGATGTAGGGAACATTTTGAGAAAAGGCTTTTAGTTTTCTAAAAAGAAACTATTGTGCCGGCTTCGTCTGTCCTTCCGCACTTTTTATGTACGCGCTTTTTCTGTTCGCCCTCAGAACTAATGAGGCTAGAGGGCTGCAAATCGGTATGTTGGTCATCCACACTCCAATCATCAAACATACCATATTGCAGCCCTCTGGCCTCATTAGTTTCTATTTTATCTAAGGTTAAAGTTAGCCATAATCGTGCGCCTGGCAACAATATAATCCATGCCACCACCGGGCCGTGGCTAAAGATTCATGGGGCGCGGCTCATACAGCATTATACCGAGACCACCAAAAGATAGATCTATTTTCGGTGGCCATGATTATACGCGCATTTTTTACTTGTTTTCTGTTAAAATCACTTAAAATGGTGTAAAATGGCAATGACAACCGGTGAGGGAAATCCAGGTTTTTGTCATTTCTTGAGAAAACAAGTTGAGTTACTGCAGCTGAGGCTTTTGATCAGCTTGGCTGTGTTGCTCATCAAGGAAAAAGTGTTTTTATATATCAGGTTATGTACAATACTTTGTCTTCTCATTCGCTTAAAATTTAACAGTTGGAGAATTCTTTGATTCGGCATACAACGTAGATAATGATTAATCTCTCTCTCTCTCTCTCTCTCTCTCTCTCTCTCTCTCTCTCTCTCTCTCTAATCTATCTATATATATATATATATATATATATATATATATATATATATATATATATATAGTTACGCGTGAGACTTGGCTGATAAGTTTATTACTTGATTTACGTAATTTTTACAAGGCCCCGCACGCCAAGAACAAACGACCTGTTGATGAAGCTACAAATTAACCTCAAAGACAGCTGTTTAAATTAACCAAGGTCGCCTGTTAAGGGAAATTAACCTCAACAAAGAATATTCAATGAATAAAGACTTTACGATAAACTTCATCGACTGCGGACGCAGACAATCTCTACTTGTCAAGATGGTTTTAAAACACAACAGCTCTTCCGAACAATGGGTTTGACACAAGACTGCATAAAGAATTAAAATGACTTGCTTACCTTCCCTACTTCCTAGTTAATTCACTGGAAGGGTTGAATGTCGCTAAACAATAAAAATTATGCCTAATCTAGACTTCGTAAAAGCAAGTCGCTTTGTAATCTAATAATTATGGTGGTGGAAGGACGAAACAAAGAAACGGGAAATACAGAAAAAGGCGGTAGTAATTGACGAAGTTTTGAACAAAACACAGACTTTACCTTGGATGACTAGTTGCTGCGCATACAACGGACGATCGGAAGTTCTGGGATGAATTCGCCACTTCACAATTCACTAATATATAAAGACGATAGACAGAGGGTTGGAGGCCCGAAGGAGCCACCTTACAGACGTCCACTCGACACAGTGGCTTGTTTCTCTCCCCCCTTGGTCTGACCATCGCTGGGTCAAAACAGGGCATTCGTTCATGCCCTCGGGGTCTGAAACTTTGTCAAAAACATTCGCCAAAGAGAACAGGTAAAGCAAGCTTAAGGCCACCTCTCAGAAGGCTGGTTATGGAAATTTTCCTATGGGGGTTAAATCCCAAATGCTACCTATCCTGGCCTACGTGAGGACGCCGTCTGTCTCTGCTATGATTGTTATATTTGAATTGCCTGGTCTACCTGCGGGACAAAGACGATCCCTGTCTATGTCAGTCTGATTAATATTATAACACATAAATACATTGAGGGCGAGCAGCAGTAATATTTATAAATTATATATATATATATATATATATATATATATATATATATATATATATATATATATATATATATATATATATATATATATATATATATAGTATATATATTATAATATATATATATATATATATATATATATATATATATATATATATATATATATATATATATATATATATATATATATATATATATATATATATATATATATATGTATATATATAGATTAATACTTGCAGGATGTCAGTATTTCCTAGAGTTCAAGTTTGGTAGTAATTTGAGTATTCTTGTTGTATTTCCAAGAGAGTGCCATTAGGATCACATTCAAACATGTACACTTTATCCAGATATGCATATCAACCTCTCTCTCTCTCTCTCTCTCTCTCTCTCTCTCTCTCTCTCTCTCTCTCTCTCTCTCTCTCTCTCGTGCGTATGTATTGATGCGTGCACTTCGTCATTACAATATTGGAACTGTATATACCCCGTATATTTATTATGGCCCTAACTACGTTGTTGTCAGCGTAGAAAAAAAATATAAATAAAGGATCATTCTTAGTGCAAAAAAAAAAAAAAACGCACCAACGCGTACTGCTTTGTGTAAAATTCAGTTATTATTCCTCAGTGACTCTCAAACGGAATCTAGTAACAAAGACAATAAAATCACAGTATACTGTATGTTCAGATTTTTTGTTTTCGCTATTTCTCGGTCGAAAATCATTGTTGTTCTTTATGTTATTGTCAATGTTTGTTTTTAGGTCTATTCATGGAATATTTTAGGCTTTTGCTAGTAATTTTGGCAATGTTTGATTGTAAGTGTTTTGATGTAAATACTACAGTTATACATTCCATGAGAGTAAACAATGTATAGCTTATTATTAGTCATATTAGAAATTGTGGCATTGTTCAGGGATGGTGAGAGGAGTTCTGGTCGTATTTATGGAATGTGATTTGATTCTGTGTGCTGGTGACACGTTGAAGCCGTGACTTTTTTTGTTTTTCGTAAAAATTATATTACAAATTGTCACATTACACGATAACACTGATAACAGAAGTTGTTAGATGGCATGTGTTTTTAATGACTCATATTAGAAGTTTAAAGAACTAGCGATTACAATAGAATCTTTCCTGAAAAATTCTCTTGTATAACCCAAAACATACACAGCAGGATTCATTAGTCGTTGTTTAGGCCTTGTCGCAGAAGTACGCTTTTGTAGCTCGTGCTATGGTAAATTGTGACATAGTTTGGTACCTTTGGTACCGTCAGAGGTGTCTGAAATAGAGTTTTCGTACTGAGGACGAGACCAATACGGTAGGAAATGGGAAATGAAGCTCAGTCATTGCAATAATGGAAAGTTAATGCAATATAACTGTGTGGATAAGTGTGTGTGTGAATGATAACCCTAGAATTTCAGTGTTTGGCTATATTCTATGCCTGAAAAACGCTTCTTTTTGAAAGGCTTCCAAGAACCCGTCAGGATTTATTTCCCAGAAATGACCAGATGTCTGATGGGTATTTCTTGAAAGGGTATACCATGTGATGTTCAAAACAGACCATGGGGTGTTCAAAACAGATCATAGGATGTTCACCATGGGATTTTCAAAATAGACCATGGGATGTTCAGAACAGACCGTGGGATGTTCAGAACAGACCGTGGGATGTTCAAAACAGACCATGCTATGTTCAAAACAGACCAAAACAGACCGGGATGTCCAGAGCAGACCATGGGATGTTCAAAACAGACCATGTGATGTTCAGAACAGACCGTGGGATGTTCAGAGCAGACCGTGGGATGTTCAAAACAGACCATGGGATGTTCAAAACAGACCATGATGTCCAAAAAAGACCGTGGGATGTTCAGAACAGACCATAGGATGTTCAGAACAGACCATGGGATGTTCAAAACAGACCATATGATGTCCAAAACAGACCGTGGGATGTCCAAAACAGACCATGGGATGTTCATAACAGACCATGGGATGTTCAAAACAGACCATGCGATGTTCAGAACAGACCGTGGGATGTTCAAAACAAACCTTGTGATGTTCAAAACAGACCGTGGGATGTACAAAACAGACCGTGGGATGTTCAAAACAGACTATGGCATGTTCAAAACAGGAACTCTTACATTTGAAATTGGTAGGTCTGGATTTTATGAACCCTTTTTGATCGAAATGCAATTTCCTAAAGTTTCTCCAAAATAATGGGGTCCAGTAAAAGAAGAGTATTGTATTTCCTCCCATTTTTAGTTTAAAGTGGATATCTATACACATAAAATATTTCTACGGACAAACAGAGTTCCATGATATCCATTTTATTTCAAATACAATATTTAGAGGACAGAGGTCAAAAGGTCAGAGGCTTCACGGTATGCTCTAAAATTTAGACTATGGAGACAATCATACAGGGATTGTGGCTACTGGCTAATGCCCGAAATGCCTTATATTTTGACATTAACTCAAATCTGACATTATAATTCTTAACCCTTTCCAGTGGGTGGACTTTCATGCTTCTCTGATATTAGGTGGGCACCTGAATTACCCCTATTTCTGTCGAAAATCTTCAATTCTCTAGTATCAGTGGTATTCACATATTTTGACAATTTTATTTAGTGGAAACCAGCATTAATTTGGATCACTCATACATCATACAGAATCATTCCTAATCAATCTCCTCTTCATCGGAGGAATTTCGCGTCTGATCATCATTTTCATCTTCTGATTTTTCCTGCAAAAAAAAAAAAAAAAGTTTCTTCAGAAGCAATGTTGGCAGGAGTATTTGGTCCTGTATACTAGAATACTTTCAGTCTGTCTCCTTCAATTTTCCACCCATGTCTGTTTGGCCCAAATGTCACAGGTTTGGAATTTTTTGCATTTTCCACATGAATGGTACCGAGTTTGTTCTTAGCAACGTTTGCTTAAATACTCAGTTACACGGTGGCTGACAGCATGGATCTGAAGCCTCGATTTTTCTAGCAGATCTTTTGCTTCTATTTTTGGGTGCATCCATCTACATAATAAGATGAAGTCTGGCATCATTGACCTTGATTAAGTTGCGAACTCCATATACAGCACACACACATATTCTTCACTTTTGTCCAAACATCTGTGTCTGTCAATTCTGAATTTCCAAGTTTGCTAATGGCTGCAATAAACCTGTCATTGCCCTTCATAATGTCAGGTTTCCCCTTTGCTTTTCTCTTGAATGAGGTCGTGTAATCACATTCAGTCAGTGCATGAAAGCCAGGCAGGGCATCACATATGGGGTTGGTGAGTTTAGTGGCCAAATATGTAATATTCAAAATTCGTCTTGTATTCTCTGAGTTAACCCCTGCATCCATCCAAATTTTGTCGCTGATGTGCCTGGCATAGTAAACCAGTAGTACAAAGACATCAGTATCATTGCTGCAGACGACAGTGACTGGGTTGCATTTGTGTAAAATTAGGCGTGTATCAGCCTCATCATGCCCACTTTGTAACTCATGGATCTCAGTCCTATTCACAATGCCATTATCTTCTGAGTAGAGGTAGCATTCATGCCCCACCCCAAAGTAAAGTGATGCACTTTAAGATGCATATTAATGAGGTCCATTCATCCCCTGAAAACATCAAAAACTCCCTTTTAAATTTTGTTGAGTGACAGCAGTGTTAAGATCTTGTGGTCATTTCTGTGGTAGGCCTGTGATCCTGTATGAAATCTCAGACTGTCCACGAAAATCATGCTTACTATATTAATAGAGGAGCCATCAGGATAAGTGTCACACACAAGATGTACAGTTTTTGCATTGTTGCATGCTTGTTGGAGGGTTGTCATTGTCATAGCTCCATAGGTAGCAGGTAAATTCAAAGTATGAAGGAAGGACATAGCATCATTGATGTACATATTGGCCTTGTCAGATATGTCATTTGCTGTTCCCATTCTTTCTAACTTGTCAATTAATTTACTCTTGCAGGTCTTGTTTATGTCACCAGTGGGGTGGCACAATGATAATGGGACTGAAGCGAGTGATAAGATAGCAATAAAGCAAGGTCAACCTTTTTGTGTTAATGCTAGGTACAGTAGCCTTTCAAGTATATCGCTGGTGCATTTTACCTCGTGGACCTGTTTGTCTTAGGTAGTGAACTTGATTTTATGTGCCTCTTGAGTAAAATTTTTCACTTTCCTGCATTTTATTGCCCCTCCAAAGAGTTCAAATTTGTCTTTGCAGTCATTTACTAATTCCTGATGCCATGCAGAACCTTTGTCTTTCAGAAGAAGTAGATCATCCTTCACACTGTCAGACACAGCCTTTCCAGTGGTGAGGCAATATAGAGCATTATCATGAATTGCAAATTGGGTTTATTGTGTTTTGTAGATCACTAATGACCTTCTCAAGATCACTACTTTCTCCTTCTATCCTGGAGGGTTTAAGTTCTTGGACTGAATCATCCCCAAGTGTAATACTTGCCATTTCCAGAAGACAGTTTGCATTTACCCATCTAAATGATCTTGTCAATCTTCTCCGAGCACTAACATTTTGTGTGAAGGAAGCAATTTCATCATGTTTAGATGCAGCATGTATATTAATAGTTTGTTCTAAAGTTGTGTCAACTACACTTCTGGAAAATGTGTGATTAGTTCTGCACACTGAGATAGCTCCTCTTTCAAATTGTTTCCAAATTCCATGTATCCATATTCAGCAAATTCAGGAAGTAGAGTGACATCCAACAAGCATAATTTGGTTTGTGTGTTGTAAAGAACATACGACACATCACCCACAAAGCATAGGTATAAAGCCCAACTTTTGTCATGCAGGCCCTGTCAAAGAGCAGGCAGATGTGAACAAGATCGACATAGAGCAACCAGAATCTGGCAAGTGGCACCATGATGCCATTACCGAGTCTGATTACTGAATAAATCAAAGTGCCCAAGCAGATCAACTATAGCTGAAGACTTCAATAGTTGAGAAAGAGAACCAGGGGGAAGACACTTTAGGAAATGAATTTAGCAGTGCAATGCATTCATCTGATAGAGAGCCCCACCTTCCAATGAACTGCCTGGAATGAAGAATGTGGAAGGACAGTGCAAAGAGAGGGTGTAAACACTTGCAGAGATTGTAGTGCTCTCCATCAATGAAACCACGGACTGAGCCATGCGCTAGGACATCAGCTGAGCATAGAATCTCTAGACCACCTGAGGAATCCAAAATGTAAACTAGTGCACTGAAGTATGCCATTGAGGTGTGAAAAGCACTAAAACAAATAAAGTTGCTATCAAACTTTGCTGACTGGTGGGCTTGCATCTGAAGTGCAGGCTTTGCAACTGCAAGTAACAGTGGCATACTTCTCTCCACATTCAGAACCAACAGAATGATGCTGCACTTAAGTTTCTCCTACTACATCCAGTCTGGTTAGCAGACATGCAATGTTTTCCATGTAGCCAGTCTATTGTAAGGGCAAGGGGTCCTCTGATACTAATGTATTCCAGCCACACCACATTGGTATATGAGATATCAAATGGCAACATCTTCCATATTAAATCCATCTTAATGGCTATTTCCAGGCTGGAAGATGGATCCATTGTGTGCACTTCATATCCAAATTTAGACATGTTGATCTTCCTTTATATAGTACTATGTGCCTCTCTGGTGCTTCAACCTGTCTTTTTCTTCCAAGGGACTTTTGAGTTGCTATTACCTGTTCTGTTCTTATTGGCCCATTGTTTCTGTGGTCTGATCAGTTGGCTTGTTTTGAAAACAGATGCCAACAGTGTTTTGGAGAGTGCCTGTCCCAGGTATAGTTTCTGCAATTTCAGCATAATTATCCCAGGCAAGACCAGTCACCAAACCTGCTTGAGGTAAAAACATGTCAGGCAACAGTTGATCATCATCTGTTGACCACCTAAGTTTCCATGCATTCACCAGTGTGGTAGCTCATTGAATGGCCTATTTTGAATGAAACACAATGCTTCCAATTTTTGCCATTATAAGAATGTCATTGAATACACAGGCAGCGTCTTTAATGTTCTTTTCTAATGAGTCATATGAAAAACCAGTAAGAGGCTGTTCCAATCCTTTGCGTTATTGCAAAAGATGCAGATTTTTAAAAAACACCAGATGACGATACCTCCACCTGGTGTGATTGACTTCTTAGAAACACATATCCTTCACAGCTGGTGCTTGGATGCCTGTCTGGCTCCAGGGGCACAGCTATAAATCTACTGTAGTGAGTGTTGTGATGTCCCTCAGTCTCAGATGGGGCTCCTAGTAGTGGCTTATAAATTATTAAATATTTTGACGACTTATGAATGATTTGATGCTAGTAGCTGTTTCTTTCATTTTTGCCCATTTGACCTCAGGAAATGGTATATCTTCACCAGATCTTAAGTTATTCAAACATAATAATAATAATAATAATAATAATAATAATAATAATAATAATAATAATAATAATAATAATAATAAAATAATAATAATAATAAAATCCGAGTGGATCTTTCTTGTTTGTTCGTCGCAGTTGGGGCGGGGTAGGTAGGGAATCGGGAGGGTAGGGGAGACGTGACACATCCACTCTCCTCCTGCAAACCTGTTTGTCCGCCGCTGGTTGGGGTGGAGTAGGTAGGGGATCGGGAGGGAAGGGGAGACATGACGGGCAGCACCAGGTTCCAGCTCAGCGTAGCGCACGCCATCAAGCTTGTAATAATAATAATAGGCATTTGATTCAGTGTAGTCTACGGGATAGAATCTATGCAGTTATATAGGTTGCATGCTGTTCATGTCCATAGTGTTACTGAGATTGTTAATTGTGTATGGGCATTAATTACGCTCCCTGTATGGGTGCTATGGACACCAAATTTTTCTAAAAACTGCCTAGATTTCTCATTTTTGTAATCAATGATGCTTAAAAGGTATTTGACATCATCTTAGTGGTCAAATGAGAAATGTACCGTAGTCTAAATTTTAGGACGTATAGCAAAACCGTTGACCATTTGACCTCTGTTCTCTACACATTGTATTTAACTGAAATAAAATGGATATCAAGGAACTCGGCTTGTCCACAGAAATATTTTCATGTATAGATATCCACTTTAAACTAAAAATGGGAGGAAATACAACACTTTTACCGGAGCCCATTATTCTGGAATATGTTAGGAAGTTACATTTTGATCAGAAAGGGTTCATAAAATCCAGATCCACCAATTTCAAATGTAAGGGTTCCTGTTTTGAACATCCTATGGTATACCCTTTCAAGAAATACCCACGTATGTGTGTATGTATGTATGTATGTATGTATGTATGTATGTATGTATGTATGTATGTATGTATGTATGTGTGTTTTTTATCCTCATGACGTCTTTAAAAACTTCTTTGGATGTCGGAAAGCTTTTCGTCTCTCACGGTCTGGCTAACTCGAATTACACTTTTATTTTGGTCAGTGCTCTTTTTGTTGTTGTTGTCTTTCTTTCTTTCCGGGAAAGGTTTTTATTTCTTCATTCTCTTCTATACTATATTTCATGGCCAGTGGTGGAAAGGGTGGAATAGAACGATTTTTCTTTATTTTTTATCGTTTGGGGCAAGTGAACTCCCTGGAAGTTTTGGTCATTTCCTGGCTCTCGAGAACCTAATTCTCTCTGTCTTTGTTTCTTTCTCTGATTTTGCTAAAACTCTTGCCGTTTCATTCTTCTCAGCTTCCATGTTGGCTCCGCTTTTATTTTAATGTAAACTAATGTTATTTGCTTGCAGATTGAAGGATTCTGCATCGATCCTTGCAATAGTTTGGTATATCTTCGTTCTTTTCTTGTTTGTTAGAGTTTTTTATGTGTTGTGTGAATTTATGCACAGAAAAGTGGGTTTAATTGTAATTCATTGCCTCTGTGCTTTGTCTGGCCGTCGGTCTCGTAACTGTGGTAATTAGCAGAATGTTTATATTTCCAATTCCGCGTGAAAATTATAAACGCACGTGCTAATAACCTTTGTTGAGTGTATGGCTAGTATTTGCTTAATTAATACGGACTATTTATGAAAATATCACGTGTGAAAATAAATGTTGTTACAGGTTTGTGAAAGTGTTGGTTTTGCTTATGCAAATAGTTCTGTTTGTATATTAAAGCTGCAAGATTAATGCATGAAAATTCGCGGTTTTGCATATTTTTGAGCTGGCGGTGGATGCAGTGTTTTGTATTTTGGAAAAGTGCTCTCGTTTTTACCCTGTTGACGAAATAACAGTTTTCTTTTCTCATTTGTTATACCTTTTATTACATTGCATCATCATTTTCGTTGGCTTTGGATGGAATCGAGGAATAATTCCCAAATTCTATGGTCGGGGAAATTTGCGAATGAAATTTTGCATCGTTATATTTCAAGGAATTGAAAATACTTAAAAGATTTTTCTTCTTTTGTGAAACATTGAGTTAAAGGAACTTATATACAAGTTGTAGTCAAGAATTCTATATTTTGTTCTAATAAATGTTGATCCATACAAGGTATTAAAAATATTCATCTCGGAATTTACCTCTAGTATCTTCATATATTAATACACAATTACAGACAAGCGTGCACACGCATGCATACGGCCGCACAAACACGTACACACACACACACACACACACACACACACACACACACATATATATATATATATATATATATATATATATATATATATACAGTATATATGTATGTATGTATATATATATATATATATATATATATATATATATATATATATATATATATATATATATATATATATATATATGATTTGTATGATTTTGTCTATGTGTATGATTACCACAATGAAAAGTAATGATTCCATATGTAGTCCTTCGTTATGTAGTGAAAATAGAAACAAATATTTAATTCACGATTAACCCTTAAAATTTTATGCTGCTGCATTTTCACTTTGAGACATTCCAGGTTATTATATCACTCGTGCTATATTACATCTGGGACATTAAGATTGGGTATTATTATCGTAATGCATAAAATTTAATGTGAAAGTTTGCGTTATGTATATTTGTTAGTGTTCTGTTTTTAAATTCGTTACGTCGATTTTTTCATCCGAATAGTAATAATATTTATTATTGTACTGGCATTTCTCTGTTACGTGATGTACCATACCTAATTTAAGATCCTCAGACATGGACAAGTGACTTACCATTTTCAAGTCTGTGTGTGTGTGTGTGAGAGAGAGAGAGAGAGAGAGAGAGAGAGAGAGAGAGAGAGAGAGAGAGAGAGAGAGAGAGAGAGAGAGATAGAGAGAGAATTTGGTTTTTAATTATAATCCTAATTAAATGTAAGTTTCCGCGTATTTGTTAACTTAAGATTGTTTGTTTCTGTTTATTTTTATGATTTTCAACCAAGAATTGCACAGTTATATATTGCATTTGTGAATTTTCGTACTTTTAACTGAGTTTACGGTTAATGAATTTCTGCTCTTCATGAATGACGGTCATTTTTCTTAGCCTCAGCTGTTGCAAGAAGTTCAGCCTCTACAGCAGCTACGAGTTAATGGTTGAAGAGTTGGGGGTGCGGGTGTTGGCCGATTGTGGGTGATCGATGGGTTTGGGTAGGGAGTAACCTATAGAGGCAAGGGGTGAGAGAGATGACCCGTGGGGCGGGGTGGGGGGGAGAACCCACAATAATGCCTCTCTTTGATGGATGTTTCCATCGACGAGCTTCCATTATGAACCCTGCTCCTTCGCGCTCCAGACAATTACCTTCTGATGGCTTTACATGCTGCTGCTGCTGCTTCTGCTGCAAATGCTATATCTATTGCTGGAGGTGTTGTAGATCTGGCTGCTTTTCGTTATGCATTTTCTGTTGCAGATGCTTTTGCTAATGTTGCTGCCATTTTTAAGAACTGATTGTTTCTTGTTACTGCAGCTCATATGGTAGCTGCGTATGGTTTTATTACTGTTGTTGATGCTCGTGCTACTGACGCTGAAATCTTTGGGTCAGTTTCTGTTGCCAATGTTACTGAATTACTCTGTATGTAGATTCCATTGCCTTTGTTAACAGCATTACTGTTACTGCTGATATTGTATTATTCGTGTTTTACCGCTGTACTTGGCCTATTATTGCCATTGTTTTCATCGTACTTTTCCAAGTAGAATAGCTTACGTTATTGTTACTATAAAATACAGCATTAAATTTGTTGCCTTTCCCGCCGCCAAAGTTTATGCTTCTCTCTTAATTTTTCTCCTATTCCTGGCTCTGTTATCACGAGAATTGCCTCTGCTACCTCTGCTATTGGTACTGGGGCTGTTATATGGCCGCTACTCTAGCCACACCTAGCTTCGCATCTCTGCGCTTCTGCAGAGTCTTCGTGTAGTTTGGTCAGCTGCTGCTGATGGTGATTCTGTCGAGGAATTTCGAGGCTACTTATCACTCCAGTATTTCGTCCGCTGTTGGTCATTGTTGTTGTTTTTTTTTGTAATTATTGGCTACCTGCAGTATATAAGGTTACCTCCTCTCTCCTTAGTTAAAACTTTACAAGGTGCTGTTTGTCCTCAAGTCCAGGGGCATGGTGGTGTTTAATGTCGCTTGCATTTGTAATTGACCCTTATGTAGTGTATGTTTAATCTTTGCACCGCTCTTCGAATGTTAACGAGGGTATTGGTGGTATGTTTTGTACTTGTTCACTTAGCATTAGTAGCACCCATCTTCCAGGTTATATATTTTTGCCATCGATGAAAAACTATATATATATATATATATATATATATATATATATATATATATATATATATATATATATATATATATATATATATATATATATATATATATATATACATACATACATACATACATATATATATACATATATACTATATATATATATATATATATATATATATATATATATATATATATATATATATATATATATATATATATATATATGTATGTATATAATGTATGTATGCATGTTTGTGTGTAACAAAATACTTTTCCTTCTAGAATGGGATGGTTCCAGATAATGTTAACACTATGATTCACAGTAAGTCTTTTTGTGATGCCAAGAGGAGCTTATATTAGCGTTTTCAGGAAAAAATGCCCAAGTCGTCCTCCACCTTGCAATCAATTGCTCGTGTTGCTCAAGGGGGACAAGGTCGCTAATCATCCAGTTTAATATATATATATATATATATATATATATATATATATATATATATATATATATATATATATATATATATATATATATAGTATTTTATGCATTTTTTCAGTAACACGTAGCCTTTCCATCTGGAGTGGTATCGTCGAGAAATTTCTCAGAAATTAATTTGGCAATGATATTCTGGCCCCTCGCCGCTCTGTACGCTGACATCGACCCACTACAGACGACTAACTAACAAGCACCTATTTCACTGCGTAGGTCAGCAGGGGTACACCGTGTATTTAAAGTTCCTTGTCCCCGATAAATTAACTCGCTCCTTTTTGCTGGTGGGTGAGTATCATGACCACAAAACCTTACGCGCACACATACGTAAATTTACATACATATATACATACATAAATTTAGACTTTGTAGTGAAAAACGTAGCCAAAACTGTGCGGAAATAGGGAAGGTAAAAATGCATTGTGATTATGACAGTTACAGATATACTCGTAAGTTAGACTATATATACATGTATATATATATATATATATATATATATATATATATATATATATATATATATATATATATATATATATATATATATTTTATATATAAAGATATATACTGTATATATATATATATATATATATATATATATAAAGATTTAGATTACATTCCTATATATATATATATATATATATATATATATATATATATATATATATATATATATATATATATATATATATATATATAATAATTAAGGGTGACTTTTCCTGGCATGGCAACACTCCATTCATGAAGGAAATACAACCTGACGTGTGAATGTTGGAGCTTTTGAATGCGTTGATTCTCTCCCGGGTAACCTTATTCCAAGGGAGGAAATGAAGTGTCCTGCTCTTCAAAAACACGACTGGAAGGATTGGCATATGTCCTGAATAAAGTGGCTCCTCAGCAGATGCAGGATGTCATGGGAGAGGAAGAGAAGGGAAAGGAGGATTCCCTCGAGAGAATACTGAAGGAAAACGAGGATGCTGGATGTTGTTTTCTTTATATCTTTTATTTATTTGTATGTATATATATATATTTGTATGTATATATATAATGTATATATACATACATAATCGTATTATAAAGATGTATTTATACATAATCATGTATAATATACATATACACATAGTCATAGTAATATGGAGGTACTTGGAAATTTTATTTTTATGATCAATGATATTGCCATGGTTAGGGAGAACATTTTCTTCCGCAAGTTATTTCAGGTTAATAACTTTATCGTTACGCTAGAATTAATGACAAAAGTTGTAAAAACTACTGCAACCCCTTTCGTTCCTTTTAATGTACCTCCTTTAATATTCTCTTTCTTCCATCGTACTTTCCACCCTCTCCTAACAATTGATTCATAATGCAGCTGCGAGGTTTTCCTGCTGTTACACTTTTCAAACTTTTACTGTCAATTTCCGTTTCAGCGCTGAATGACCACATTGGTCGCAGTGCTTGGCCTTGGGCCTGAATTCTATATTCAATTCAGTTCAATTCAATTCAAATGCAATAAATTACCTTCCGTTTTGATTTGCTTTTCACTCTCTGTTTGAATATTATTAATGAAAATCCAATTTTTACTCAAGTTATTTTTCTTTGGTTTTATGTTTAGGATCTTGATTTATTAATTTCCTTAGTACTGCTAGTGCAAATATTTCCCTCTGCTGTTCTTTACATTTGTAACAATTTTTTGTCAGCTACTGATTGCCATATAGTTTCTGTTTGCACCTTGACCTTCATTTGTATTGAGTACTGAAGTAATTAGGCTCTTGTGTTAAGGTGGTCATTTGAATATTATGAAGGTATGGCGCTAGAGTTGATTAAAAATCATTGTTACAGGCATTTAAGAGAAACAAGTGATGAAGTTAAAAGTACAGAACTAGTAAATGACTATGAAACTAGAGAGGATCAGAATGAAATGAAAGATAAAATTTTCCTTTTTTTTTTGTCTTTAGACTATTTTCGATTGACTTATGAAAATGAGCCTCTAAAGCCAAATACTTGGGTAATTTCAGCCATCCGTTACTTAAGACAGGTAAAAGAAGGAGCTAGAGTGGTTAGACAGCAAGATGGAAGAAAGGGAACGCGAATGGCTAAAAAAAATGGGTGCAGCTATGGGCCGAAGGTACGCTGCAAACAATCTAATTCCTACAGTGCTCCACGCGACGGGCACTGACGGCACAGGCTGAAAATTAATCATAATACGCTTACTTCACTGATTGATGGTGAAATGTAGAGTTCAACGTCAGAGCTCAGTGACCTGCAGGGCTTAGCACTAAGATTGAGATTGGAAAACCTTCCCGAAAATACAAAACAAAACAAGCCCTCCTCCAATCTCACGCTACCTTTCATCTTAAAGGTTTTGACGTCCAAGATCTGAATCACTATTTTAATTTTGTACGCAATATATATATATATATATATATATATATATATATATATATATATATATATATATATATATATATATATATATATATATATATATATATATATATATATATATATATATATATATATATATATATATATATATATATATATATATATATATATATATATATATATAATGTGTGTGTATGTTCAAAAAAGTCAACTTACAGGTTAGATTGATAAGTGTAAATACATAATTATAATTCAATCCCCAGTCATTAAAATGCAGACACTAATTAAAACCTATCCTTGTGATTTACAGCATCATTATGGTGGTATACATCAATAGCGGATTATTAAAGCTGATTGGAAAAAGTGCATCAAAGGATCTATTGACGCGGAGAAACGGACTGTGGACGACACACTGTGTAGTTCTGGGGATGAATGCAACATACTATGTTGGTTAGGGAGATAGCGAAGCTACGAACGCCACTATTTGGGGAGAGACGTCACTTGCCCCATCGTTTGAGAGGGGATGCAAAATATTCTAAGCTGTTTATGGAATAGATGCAACATACTATGATATCGGGGGAAGAAGGTGCCTCATATATTATTTGGAAGGAAATGCATTATTCATGAGTCTCTGGAAAGGGGAAGGGTGTTTGTGCCCAATGAGGGAGGTAGAGGGAGAATTTCATCTAGGGGAGAGATATGGGTGGGGTAGGAGAGATGGAGTGGGGAGAAGGTGGAAGGGTGTTGCGGTTTAGGCTTAGAATGAATAGAAGATATGAATGGAAAGTAGCTCTTGGTAATTAAAGCTTCGGAGCGACCAACGGGTTGACAGCAGCTGCCTCCGCTGCTGGGGCTTCTGTTTCGATGTTCTTATGGAAATGGGCTCCGGCGAGAGAGAGAGAGAGAGAGAGAGAGAGAGAGAGAGAGAATAGTTATAACTGTGCCGGTGATTTCTCGTCATTAATGATGAAAGTATAAATAGTGTTTTGGGAGAGAATAGAAGTAAAAAAAAATGTTCATTAATAATCTCTTAAAATCTGTTTAAATCTGCTCCCCCCCCCCTCCAGGCAGCTGATCCCAGCTGCTTTCAAAAGGGACATGATTTGACAAAAGCTGTCCTCATTTTTTGTGTTGTTCTAGTCAATATAACGGGTCTTTAACTTCTTGCATCATTATATCCATTTTACCCGTTGTGTTACCTTATCGTAAAGTGGATATTCCTCCACCGATATTACAGATGGTGTCATGTTTGAATAATTTCAGCATAGTATTTTATTGATTTCAAAGTACAAAACATAATGAACCTGCGTAATGAACTTAATCATCAGACAGTCATTAGAGTAAATGTGAATGACATACTATATTAATCCCACTCTGGGAAAGAATGAAAGATCACAGCAACATTGGTAACTGTCACATAAGGTGCTGTGTATGTGTTCCCCCGTATCGACGCTCTTTCAGGCATTAGATCCTGTGGTGGGGAATGTCAGGACTGAGGAAAGACAAAATAATATTCGGCCGATTATAACTAAAAAACCTTTAAGTATGGCCAGGTTGTGCATAAACTTTTCATCTGTAATCGTTTAACTTTCAAGTCTTTGGAAAAGTAGAAACAGAAAAGATTATTGAATGACTCCCACTTGAGAAGGAATTGTCATACTGCAGTGTTTTGTGATTGTTTCAGCTTCTCAGCTTCCCGGATAATAAAACAATTTCAAAATCGCTGGAAATTGGTCACTACTTGTGCTTTTCTGCTGTGCCTCCATGTTTTTCATCAACTTTTTTTTTCATTACCTAGAACTTAGATTGCATTAACGTATCAAATTAATTTTAATAGAAGTATGCACATCGACACAGACTCTCAAACACACACACACACTATATATATATACATATATATATATATATATATATATATATATATATATATATATATATATATATATATATATATATAATATATATATATATATATATATATATATATATCTCATGCACGCCTGACTTTATATATTCACAAATATTAAGCCACCAGTATCATTTAATATCAAATTCACTATACCTTAGGAATATTTTACACCAGAATGAATTTGTAACTAATAAGTGCTTCTGCACCGGCTAGGATTCGAACGATAGAAAATGACTTTGAACACTGCTCTCAGTTTATAATTGATCAGCTCTTTTGCGCTCTTTTTGCAGATTAAGTTGTTCCCAGTCTATAGTGAATATGATATTAAACGTTTATTGTGGCTTGATATTTGTTACGAGTATAATATATTTATATATATATATATATATATATATATATATATATATATATATACACACACACATATATATATACACATACATATAAATTTCTGATTCACATCTGGACCGAACCCAGGTCTTTCAGTTGAAAGACACGATCGCTGCCAACCAAGCCACAGCGGTCTTGTCTTTTAATGGGTTCGATCCTGATGTGAGTCAGAAATTTATCTCTGTTCCACACAATTATTATTTCTATATATATATATATATATATATAAATATATATATATATATATATATATATATATATATATATATAATTACATTTATATCTGTAAGGTAACAAAATTATATTTAGTGAAACAGCTTTTATACCCATTTTTATATGTATAGCACAGTGCCTTCTTTAGAGGATCTTTATTTAACTATGTCACCAGGTGTAACCTGACATCGCTTAGACCCTGGTACCGAAGAGTGCACAGAAACATTTTTTTTCTTTCAGCAGCACGAGGAGAACTGGGCGGGTTCCAACAGTTCGAAACATTAATTTGCTTGTTTTGTTTTTAGAAGATGTGCTTTGTTTATATGCAATTAGTCTGTAAGCATATTTGCTTATATATATGTATATATATATACTATAATATTATTGAAAAAATGGTTTATATAGCACTTTCATGCCAATGGATTGAGATTATTTTTACAAATAAACAATTATATTTAGTGAACAAGTTTTGACTTCTAATCGCATTTTAATCCATTAGTAGTGTTACCTACCTGAAGAGAGCACAAAAACATTTTTTTTTTATTTCCGAATTCGATTCACAAATATAGAAACATTAATTTGCTTGTTTTGTACAGAATTGCGTATATATGCAAATAAGCATATTGACAACGCTTACGTGTAGTATGTACTACAAGGGTTATTGAAAAAATGGTTTACATAGCACTTTCAGCCAATGGATTGAGATCATTTTTTACAAATAAGGGAGGCGTGACCAAGTTTTGACTTCTAATCGCATTTTAATCCATTAGTAGTGTTACCATTAGAATATATTTATCCGATTATGTATGTCTTAAAGCAAAAATATAGCTGATAAGAATGATTCTGTGTTCTCGAGTAATTTTAAAAATTACTTCTGTAATTTAATTATTATTATTATTATTATATTATTATTATTATTATTATTATTATTATTATTATTATTATTATTATTATTATTATTTCAGTGAACTAAAGTGTACCTGTTATACTGTTCTGATGTTCATTTCGCATTCTGTCTCAATTTGTTTGTTATTACGATGTGTATAAACTCACAGTGAAAGAAGCTTCCATATGCATGTAATGCGATGAAATCATCTTTTCCAACTTATATATATATATATATATATATATATATATATATATATATATATATATATATATATATATATATATATATATATATATATGGTTGTTAAATGGGAAGGGGGCCTGGAGAGCGCTGGATAAATAGGGTGGAAGAGGTATTGGAAAGTAAGAATAGAGGTTTCGATTTGCTGCTGTTGGGTCTTCTAACTGTATCAAAGTTTCCTCCTCATGAGATTCATCCAAAGTTTAGAAGTTAAAAGTTTGAATGTGGCAGCGCCTATCCTGTATTTCCCTGAAATACCCTCTACTGAGGGAAACGGAGCCTCCCTCTGTTAGGGGAAACAATTTTAGTTAAAATTTGCATTTTTTTTTTCACACGCCTTTTCTCCATTGAACTGGCTGACGATGGTGTAGCCACATCTTAATGTATATTTGCCACTAGGTTCTAGTCATGGCATTTCGGTGTAAGTTATTGCCAACCTTCACTAAGTTGATATGCTGGGATATTTGTGGGCTTAACAGTTGGAAAAATATTATATATACAGTAAATTACACACACATATATATATATATATATATATATATATATATATATATATATATATATATATATATATATATATATATATATATATATATATATATATATATATATATATATATATAAATTTCTGACTCATGTATATAAGGCAAGGGCGCTATCCACTAGGCCACTAAAAGAAGTTGGAACCTGAGAGCAACTGCACAAGGAATTACCTGGGCAAGGCTTGCATACCAGCGAGTTTTCCCCATTTTATGCACACACACAAGTTCATTTTGTGTGTATACACACACACACACACATATATATATATATATATATATATATATATATATATATATATATATGTATATATATATATATATATATATATATATATATATATATATATATATATATATATATATATATATATATATATATATATATATATTCTCTATATAAATAGAAAAACCATTAGGAAAAACCTGAAAGTGTTTGATTAAACTATATAAGTTTGCTTTAAGAATAATTAACTATATATATATATATATATATATATATATATATATATATATATATATATATATATATATATATATATATATATATATATATATATATATATATATATATATATAGCCTATACACACACACACATGCGCGCTCGGTAACTGAATGCCTCATATTGCCCAGGCCAAAACGTATTTATAAATGGTCCAAAACAATTCAGGCCCGTTTATATATATATATATATATATATATATATATATATATATATATATATATATATATATATATTTAATTATTCTATAAATAAACTTATATATATTTAATCAAACAATTATTCTTAAAGCAAACTTGTATAGTTTTTCAAACACTGGTTTTTAAGTGGTATTTATTTATATAGAGAATATAATATAGAATTTAGGTCAGCCAAAGGCCAAACACTGAGAGCTATGAGGCCATTCAGCACTGAAACGGTAATTGAGAGGAAAAATTCTGAAAAATGTAACAGAAGGAAAACGTCGCAGTTGCACTATGGATCAGATGTTAGGAGAGGGTGGAAAGTAACTAAGAACCTAGGATGAAATGAAAATGAAAACATTCATATTTTTTTTATATTATCTGTGATCTGTCTCATCCCCAATGCCAACATTTGTAAGCAATGTCATAATCCCTACGTGCATCATTTACCTTTTTAATTCTTGTGAGCTTTACCATTTAAAGTGAATGGAAACCAGTCTTGGAAGGGAAAGAGTCTAGTAAGAACAATATCTTAGTCGCTGCTACTACAAAGATTTTACCACCCTCAAATGGTAGTAGCTTTAAGTTCCCATTTCAAATAAACGGTTTAAATAAAAAAAAAAATTAAACATACTTTTATTAAAATACAATAAAAAGTAAAAAATAAATATTTGAGACACAAGGATTTTCTGACAATTAATCATGTTTACAAAAAAAAGCGTTGGCCCCAAACATATAAGGAAATGCTTCAAGAAATAAAATGCTTCTTAGTGCATTTTAATAAAAGCGTGTTTGAAAAAATTTTTCTATATACTTTTTAGTTTTGACAGAAATTGTAACCGATTTATGGTTGTAGTTAGCGAAACTGATATCCGTTTACGGGGGAGGGTGAGGGAAAGGGGGAAGGAAAGGAAGAGGGAAAGGGAGGGGGAGTAGGAAAATAAGAAGGGGAAATTGGAGTTGGAGGGGGAAGGGGAGAGGGGAGGGGAAGGAAGATGGAAGAGGAGGGAGGGGGAGGAGAATGGAGGGTGAGGGGAGGGGAGAGGAATAGAAGGTGAGAAGAGGGGAGGGGGGAGGAGAAAGGGGAGAGGGGAAGGGGAGGGGATGAGGTAGGGGTAGGGGAGGAAAATTAGAAGGGGATGGAGGGGAAAGAGGAGGGGGGGGTGGAGTAGGTAGGGTGAGGAGGAAGTGGAGGGGATGGAAGAGGGAAGGGAAGGGAATAGCGAAGGGGAGAGGAGAACACAGCTAAATTAACACTTGAACGTGTGCTCCGGAAGGGAGGGAAGAAGAAAGGGAGGGGGAGAAGGGGGATGGGAAGGAGAAGGGGAGAAGGAAGGGGAGGGAAGGTGGAAGTGGCGGGGATGAAAGAGGGAAGGGGGAGGAGGAGGACACAGTTAAATTATCACTTGACTGTGCGTTCCGGAAGGGGGAGGGGGAAGGAAGGGGAAGGGGGATGAAGAGGGAAGGGGAGGACACAGCTAAATTAACACTTGATTGTGTGCTCTGGAAGGGAGAAGGGGAAGCGGGAAGGGAGGGGATGGGAAGGAGATGGCAGAGGAAGGGGAGGGGGAGGGCACAGGAAAATTAACACTTGATTGTGTGCTTTGGAAGGGGGAGGGGGAAGACACAGCTAAATAATACTCTTGATCGTATGCATCGGAAGAGAGCCTCGATGGCCAATTCGGTAGAGCAGCAGCTTCGGATTTCATAGAGGTCTGTGGCGCGCGGGTTCAAATCCGCAGCCGATCGGTCAGAGAGGCGGACACTTTGCTATCCGTGTAGACACCCCGGGATTATGTATGTAATCAACGAATAGGTGTACTTAAAAGCAAAAGGGTGTTACAGACTAATACACAAACAAACAAAGCCACTCCAACATCTCCTAAAAACATAACAGACACCTCACACATCTCGAACTGTTGACTTAACCGCTCATCTCTCCTCGCTGCTGGGAGAAAGGGAGCTGGTGATTGGTACGATACATGTACATTCACTACCGGGGTCTAAACGATGTCAGGCAGGGCAGCCGATCGAGACTACGGTCTACTCCAAAGCCAAAGCAAAGTCCTTCAAAAGAAGATGTCGTGCTTACCCCATACAAAAAATGGGAGAAAACACATTAAAAAGAAGATCGTATACATCGGAAGGGGGAGGAGGGAAGGAAGGAAGGGGAGGGGAGGGGAGGGGGGAAGGAAGAGGGAAGGGGAGGGGAGGACAGCTAAATTAACACTTGATTGTGTGCTTTGGAAGGGGAAGGGATATGAGTGGGGGAAGGGGAAGGAAGAGGGAAGGGGGGTGGAAAGGGGAGGGGGAGGGAAGAAGGAAGGGGAGGGGGAGGACGCAGTTAAATTAACACTTGATCGTGTGCTGGGGAGGGGGATGGAAAAGGGAAGAGGTAGGGGCATGGGAGAGGGAATGGGGAGGGGTTATATAGAAGATAGATTCTACCACTCAAAGAAGTTCTGAAAAATCTGAAGAGTTTCATACAAATCCTGAGATACTGGGAGAGGTCACTGTAGGGTCACTGGAGGTCACTGCTGACCTACTGATCATGTAAGGTTGTATTGTCACTGGGATTGAGTAACCATGCAAAACTTCAAGTCTACTGGACTAAGGGAACAGGTCGAAAACTGAGATACAAGATTGAGGAGAGACAGACGCATAAGTCAAGTTAAATAAAAGCTGGTAAAAACGTGAAGATACAGACACATAACCAAAACAACAAAGGTCTGCTGCATGTAGCATTTGGGGGACCTTTTCAAATCAGAGGAGTCTTAACTTTATACAAATTTGTGAGTATATGGTCACAGTCTTCCTTGTCCCACGAATTCATTCTTCAAAATCGGAAAATGATTAAACTGAAATATTGGCATGGAAGACAACAGCCTTGCAAACATCAGTGCATCACGCCAAAATCCTTGTGAAAAGTTGCATTGATGAACCAGTTGCTACTGATTAGATGGTGCTGTTTGGGAGAAGACAGACACTCAGAAACAAACTTTTTATTCTAGAGCAAAAATCACGTATTTTGACCTTAGCGAAAGACTGCAGTTTCTTCCCCCCAGAAGGTCTCTGAGAATTTTAGAACTGACAAGGACCCAACAACTTGATTACTAGTTCCATCTTTTTAATGTCTGTCTACTTTAATTTTTTTTCCTGCACTTCCATGTTTCCTGGGGTGATTGTTTAACTTCATTATGGTGAACAAATCCACAGTAGTTGGATGACAGCTCTTAAGATTTTGCACATAAGTTGTTAATATGAAAGAAGTTTCTGACAAGCATTGTATTTTATTGTGGACCTTATTTTAAATTTGTTTTGAAGTACGAAGTAATTATATATAAATATATATATATATATATATATATATATATATATATATATATATATATATATATATATATATATATATATATATATATATAAAATCAGTAAGCTACAAACGTCCTTTAATATCCAATTCGCTCTACCTCGGAAATAATATATTTTCATATATTATCAACTAAAAAATTCCCCTTCGGTAACATATATGAAAATATATTATTTCCGAGGTAGAGCGAATTGGATATTAAAGGACGTTTGTAGCTTACTGATTGTATATGAATCACGGTGATGTGATAAAAAGTCATAAATAAATAAATAAATATATATATATATATATATATATATATATATATATATATATATATATATATATATATATATATATATATATATATATATATATATATATATATATATACATAATATAATATATATATGTACATAATATAATATATATATATGTGTGTCTGTTTGTATAGAATGTATTCGATTGTTTTATTTTTAATGTTCTAATTGCATTTGTGATTATCATATAATTTTCTATATATGTACGGGAAGTGATGTGTGTAATTTTGATATATGAGGAATATTCAGCATATGGATAAGCCGTATGCAGAAGCTTTCTGAAGAAGAAACTTTTTGTTTTCTTAGGGGTAGATTAAATTATGTGAGATGGTTTATGTTAATTTTGTATGGGGAAAAATTGAAGAAAATTGTAAAAAAAAATTCTTGTGTTCAACATTTTAATTGTTGAAATGATGTAAATATTGTAATTTTGTTAATTTTAAATAAAAGTAAAAAAAAAATATTTGTTGAAATTTTCTAGTGTCAGATCTCATAAGATTTAAGAATTTAAATAAAGTATAGTGGGAGAAGATTTGATCACCGAGCCACCATGTCGTTCTAGGGTTGTCATCGAGATGTCATGGGGATCGCTTTTGTTTTGAGTTGTGTTGACAGATGAGAGATAAGAGATGGGCGCCCCGTCACGTACAGTAGACCAATTTTAGTTCCATACGAGAAGAATGTGCACAATGTTGCATCATCTTTTCATGTGGGTCTTTGAAAATGTCTAAAGATCAAGGGGTTGGATGGGAAGTATTGCACAAAACCGCGTGGCAATTGCGTCATATAGATTCTGGACATGTCTCAATCGAGACAATTGTATTGTTCTGATCGTGTCCTGGTCCCAAAACGTTTTACATGACGTCACTCAACTTGGATAGAATATTCTATGAGTCTTGATCCTAAAACATTTTAGAATATTATTATATGGGGTCCTGCATATGGTTGGAAACAGAAATCTTATTCATTGAGGGGCCAAAAACCGTTCAGTGTAGATTTAAAAAGAGAAGCTCTCTCTCTCTCTCTCTCTCTCTCTCTCTCTCTCTCTCTCTCTCTCTCTCTCTCTCAGACACAGTTAGTAATTTTTAAAGTAATGTAAAATATATTATTGTGGTCATTGATATTAATCTTAGCTTATGAGATATGATACCCATAGTAATTAATGTTTATCTAGTAATGGCGCTTATCAGAAAAGAATTGTTTAGTGAAAAGCAGCTGCAGCATTTGGGTTAATTTGTGAAAGCTTGTGTAAGGATAAAGTGAATTTTACAAATTTAACGATGGTTAAAGTATATTTGAAGTTTGAAGATGAGTTATTCAAACTGAATTCATTTTTGTGAGTGTTGTTTAAATTGATTTGTGTTTATTAGACTAGTCAGTTAAGTAAGATTTTTTTAGTGAATTTATTTCATTTTTTACACATTTCAGTTTTGTGTATTTTTGTATGTTCTTGTGTTTTCAAATTATTTGCTTAGTTTTCTTTCATATCTTAAGCATTTCTGAATGGTTTAACTTTTGCTTACTTAATTTTGTTTCACATATTAACATTTTGGTGATTTAATATTGGTGCTAAATTTGATTTGAGAATTAATTAAGATTGTGTATTTTGATTCCAAGTAATAGTAATTTTTCTTCAAAGTAAGATTGTGGGTATTGATTTATTATTTTTAATTAAAAGTAAATTTTTGTATTTAAAGTTTTTACAGTAGCGTTTCATTTATTAACCATCAGTTTTAGGAATAATTATATGAATAAGCCATAGTGATAATAGTTTTGTTCCTTCAGTTTTGCTGGAATGACTCTAACCTAAGAGACAGTTATACTAATGGAGTGATGCCCTTTTACTTTAGTATATTTCTTGTTTAAATATTGATAGCTCACATTTCTGAGAGTTTTTTTTAACGGATCACTGCTGCCTTTAGAGTACTCAGTCGTATTTTTTATGAGAGTTCAGGTATCTTGTCTGTAGCGAGGTGGGTTGTGAATTCTATGATTGGTAAGTATAATAACCAGGTACTTGGAACACTTTAAGTGATATATATATATATATATATATATATATATATATATATATATATATATATATATATATATATATATATATACATAAACATACAAACATACACACTATATATTATACATACACATATATATATATATATATATATATATATATATATATATATATATATATATATATATATATATATACATACATACACATATATACACATACACACACATATATATATATATATATATATATATATATATATATATATATATATATATATATATATATATACATGCATATGAATATATATAAATGAATGTATGTATGTGTGTGCGTATGTTCCACACACACTCAGAAATGCATTGAGCAATATCAGCCAAACTTGGTATACATATGACTTATCATCTTAAGAAACACTGTGGGGGTAAGACATCACTGGCACCAAAGGCGCCATGTGGGAAGGGGTGAAATGTAAAAAATACAGAAAACGACAGATATTAATGTCTAATCCATAGTTTTCGAGGTCGCTGAGATAAATAGTGAGACTCCCAATGCCCTCTGAGTCCAAGTTCAGCCCTGATATGGAGGGGGTGGCACATAAAAATAACCGAAATGACAGATGTTAGTGTCTAATCCATAGTTTTCAAGTCCAAGTTCAGCCCTGAAATGAAGGGGGTGGCATGTAAAAATAAGCGAAATGACAGGTATTAGTGTCTAATCTGTAGTTTTCAAGGTCCTGAAGAAGAATAGGCAGATACTCCCAATGTCCTTCAAGTACAAGTTCAACCCTTATAGGAAGGTGGGTGAGAAGGGGGTGGGAAGGTGGTGACATGTAAAAATAGCTAAAATGACAGATATTAGTGTCTAATCCATAGATTTTAGGTCACTGAGAAGAATAGTGACACTCCCGATGCCCTTTAAGTCCACGTTGAGCCCCAGTGGGGAGGGGGTGAGAAGGGTTGGGAAGGGGGTGACGTAAAAATAATCGAAAACGACAGATATTAGTGTCTAATCCATAGTTTTTGAGGTCACTGAGATGATTAGTGACACCCCCGATGCCCTTCAAGTCCAAGTTCGGCCCCGATAGGAATTGGGGGATGAGAAGTGGTGAAATATATAATGTAAAAAATGCTGGGCAGTGTAACTGTGTAACTGAAGCAACTGTCTTAACAGGAATGAGGAAGAGAGAGAGAGAGAGAGAGAGAGAGAGAGAGAGAGAGAGAGAGAGAGAGAGAGAGAGAGAGAGAGAGAGAGATTTATTGGTTATCATTCAGAGATTTCCCAGGCAATGCTGGGTTGGACAGCTAGTACTGTATATATACAGTATATATGTGTGTGTGCATGTGTATGTGTGTCTATGTAAAATATTTGCGAATACAAATGATAAGTATAATCTAAGGTGCTGAAATTGTTATGATATTGAAGATAAGTGGGAATGTGGCTCATATACACTCATGAGTATTTTGCATTATGTCCTTGCAGGTTTTTATAAGTTCATACACATGCGTTTGTAAGACTGAAGGATGTATAAATGTCCTTTTGAATACCTTCTCGAAATGTTGCGAACTCTCATTCGAAGGTAATCGTATTCCTTTCCTAGCCATAAATTCACTGCCTTTGCTCTAGGAATTCCAAGTGGCCAGTCAAACGCCGTGTGGTGGCCTAATAGCTTCCCTGCTGAAACAGACAATGGAAGAATGGTTGTCGCCACTTTGGGATCCTCCAAAGCACCACCTCCCTTCCCTACTGCCACCCCACTCCCTTCAGCACCCTCCGTGGCGTTTGGTTTCGCTTTGAGGCTGTGAAGATTATCTCCTAAATTGTTTTTGTTGTTCTGGTCCCTGGTTTGTTCCGCGCTGCTGGCGGGAGACCCCAAGCAGTTAAGAAGTCCTGCTGACAATAGGTCTGGATTCATAGCAGGAGGCGACAGTTTAGCAAACGACTAGACGAGCGATGCGTTGGTTAGGTGAATGCTATGGCCAACAATTGCTGATATGCGTTTTTATGGTAATTTGTTGCAGGCGATGATTTTTATGAGGTATTAGGTTTTTTCTTTCTTTATGGTGGGGATGGTTCTGTCAGTTTATTAGGGTCGTTTTTCTCCTAATAATATCGCTATGCTTCCACATGCAGTGTGAAAAGTGACTAAGTTTTACTTAATATTTAGTAACCTCTAAGGTTAGATAAGTAACATATCGGTACCCTCATCTCTGTATTACATTTTTTATGTAACACTGGAGTGTTCTTATGGGCAATAAAAAAAATCTTCAGTTGATAGGAAGTTCATGTTTTGGAGAGATATCAATGCTGTAAGTTATATACATATGGGGTTGGGGGGGGGCGGTTGTTGTTCAGGGAAGGAGAATAAGGCTATTGTTGAAAATATGGGTGAGAGAGGGATGGTCGATGGTAGGAAGGCAAACAATCGATGGGTGTTTGAGGCCTTCTGGGCGCGTTCATTTATTGAACAGACGTTCGATAACCCATGATTAGATGGATAATCCCCTTGTGAATAGATTCTCTGTCGCTCATAGAGAGAGAGAGAGAGAGAGAGAGAGAGAGACCATAGATTTCTGGACGTTGAAATGCGTCTGAGTCGCGCATTTCAGCGTCCAGAAATCCATTGCTATTTACGTAGTATACTGTCTTCACACACACACACACACATATAATCATGAAGCTACAAATGTCGCTTAATATCAAATTATACTCCCGAGGTAGCCTGAATTTGATATTAAGCCACATTTGTAGCTTCATGATTGTGTAAAAATCACAGTGTGATAAAAAATTTCACATACGTATAGGATATATATAGACACACACACACACACACACACACACATATATATATATATATCCTCGTTTTTAACATGCTTTTTTTCCCATTTTTTATATGGGGTAAGCACGATGCCTTCTTTTGAAGGACTTTGATTTGGCGGTGGGGTAGGCCGTAGCCTCGATCGGCTGCCCTGCCTGACATCGCTTAGACCCCGTTAGCGAATGTGTACACTCGGCAAGAAAAGTGAAGATACAGTTTTCATTAGATTTCGTTCATCGAATTTCAATTTTTTTCTTACAGAAAACACATAATCTCGGTAAATTTACTCTAGAATATGAAAATACAATGCAAATTATATCATATATGTTAAATCTGCAAAACAAAAACGTTCAGATACTTAAAAACACCATGCATGTACGAAGTAATCAGAATTTCTCAGATGACTTCGTTCATAGAGATCTAAAAGATAGTATGTGGATATCTCGGTGTAGTACTATTCATCAGAACGGCAATATTTACTCGTTTTCCGTTATGAACAGGCAATAACGAGGTAATGATAATTTCTTTAATTTTTACACATTCATGTTTGTATTTCCCGGTGTTAAAAGTCAGCTGGAATTAATGGCAGTAAATGTTGTGACACCTAGGATAGGTTGACCAAATCTATTTAAATCCGCAAGAGCGTTCTCTATGATGTGAAGGGCAGCGCAGGAGCTTCGGGGGGGAAAACACAAGTAACTGGATGTTTCTTGACGTTGCCATAGTTTCTCTCTCTCTCTCTCTCTCTCTCTCTCTCTCTCTCTCTCTCTCTCTCTCCATTGCTAAAACATACTATACCAATATAGTGTAGCTCAATCTCTAAAAGAAAAAACAATGAAATGAGTAGCTCTACCGATAGGCCTAGGCTTACACAACAGCAACTCTCTCTCTCTCTCTCTCTCTCTCTCTCCATTGCTAAAACATACTTTACAAATATAGTATCGCTCAGTCTCTAAAAGAAAAAAATAATGAAATTAGCTCTACAGTACATATAGGCCTAGGCTTACACAACAGCAGACTCTCTCTCTCTCTCTCTCTCTCTCTCTCTCTCTCTCTCTCTCTCTCTCTCTCTCTCTCTCTCTCTCTCTGTCTCATAATAACAATGCATTCGTTCCTTTTCGTTGGACATTGCTCAAATTTAACTCTTGATTTCATTATGGAAGATCGCGTTTCCGATTATGCAAGCATTCCGTTCAATGTGGTGTCATAAATTCATTTGTGTAAGGTTGCTTTGGGTAAGTTACGTCGAAAAATGTTTATTTTGCTCAGAACTGTCGTTGCAAATTACAACTTGAACGAATACTGTGAAACTTACTACTGCATTTAAGTATCAATGATTTCATTATCGTAGAATATGATTGAAAGTTATAAGAGGTCAAGCAAAACACAAACACAATAAGACGGAAGCTCCTCCCTTTCTAAAGTTGCCAGATGTCGCATTATTGAGCAACATATGTCCGAAGATTTAAAAAAACTGTATCCTCACTTGTTACCAAATCCCCAGCTCCCTTTCTCCCAGCAGCGAGGAGAACTGGGCGGGTAGGTCGACAGTTCGAGACGTGTGAGGTGTCTGTTATGTTTTTAGAAGATGTTGGAGTGGCTTTGATTTTGACACACACACACACACACACACACACACACACACACACACACACATATATATATATATATATATATATATATATATATATATATATATATATATAGCCTATATGTACACAAGATTATTTTTCCCTTATACTAACTATTTTGTATTCACAGATATCAGCCCACAAATATCGTTTAAAATTCAGTTCATTATGTCTTTGGAGTAACCTATATCCAAAGGGAATTATAACTGACAAGCACTTATCGGTTATTAATTCCCTTTTGGTGTTTGTTATTCCCGAGGCATAACGAATTGGGAAGTAAAGGATATTTGATATATGTATGTATTAATCTAGAAATTCCCCATCACTGTTTAATTAATTATACCCCAAGAATAACTTGCACCTGGATAGAATTATGTAACTTTCAATTATGTTCCAACTCATAAAAACATAGGTTCGAAATTTGTATCGCTTGAGGGGTAGATTTTAAATACACTTAATATGGGAATATCACGCGTTAAAAATTATTCTTTTTTCCTAGATATTTGTAAAACACTGAATACCCCGTACTCAGTTATCCCTTTTTTTTTTATAAATCTTCTAATATTAAAGAAATACGGTTGTCAACAATTATTTTTTGTAAAAATATTACGACTCGTTACAGAAAATATGCTTTTATATTAATTAGTGGGCAATGCGAAATTATAAGAATCCAAACTTTTTTGTGTGAGTAATTATGGTTATGAAAAAATAAGCTATGCATCTCTTACATATTCCATAATATCTTTACTTTTTTGTTTCAGGTAAGTGTGCATATGAGGACCGTATTCCGCAAGAATTTCCTTTTCATGGTCTGTGGTAACGTATTGTGAAAATGCATTTCATTTGGATTATTCTGATATTGCTCATATTATTCTTGTTCTTCTGGTTTTTGCCTTGCATTACTGAGATTATTTTAAATTGTGATTTTTAAATTATCACTTGTGCCCCTTGCACAAGAACTGGACAGGGTGCTTATAACTCATCTGTGCAAGTTTGATAACCGGCCAATGTGTAGAAGAGTTTTGCAAAAGGGTCTTATCTGTATTCCAGCTGTTAAGGTATGCGTGCGGCAGTAACTTTTGTGTCCACACACACACACACACACATACACACACACACACACACACACACACACACACATATATATTGTGTGTGCGAGCGCGCGCCCTTGTTTATGTATTTATGTATATATGTACACATGTCTTCTTTCTGTGCATTTTTTCCCACTCATTCTTTCATTCTTGATCCTGTCCATTTTGTTACAGCTTTCCTCCATCCATCTCAGCATTTTCTCGTCTCCTACTAACATCCAGTTTGTCTCTTAGATCTTACTTTCATGTTTCAGTTCCATCCACCTGGTCTCACTACTGTCTTCCTCACTGCTCTTTAACCAGGCACCTGATTGCATCACATCTTTCCCACTCATTCTTTCATTTTCCCATCCTGTCCACTTTGTTATTTCTACATCCAAATCCATCATCAGCATTTTCCCATCCAGCCTGCACTGTTTCGTTATTTATACATCCAAATTTCCATCATGCTTCAGTTCCCCATCCAGCCTGCACTGCTGTGTTATTTCTACATCCAAATTTCCATCATCTCTCAATTTTCCCATCCAGCCTGCACTGTGTGTTATTTCTACATCCAAATTTCCATCATCAGCTCCAATTTTCCCATCCAGCCTGCACTGTGTGTTATTTCTACATCCAAATTTCCATCATCAGCTCCAATTTTCCCATCCAGCCTGCACTGTGTGTTATTTCTACATCCAAATTTCCATCATCAGCTGCTGTTGAACCAAAATACCTGAATTTTTGTACTCGGTTCAACCTTGTCCCTTCCATACTAATCTCGGAGTCTTGATCTTCAAGGAACCTTAAATATTCAGTTTTCTTTCTACTGGTCGTTAATCCTCGTCTTCCAGTAATTTCTTCCAGTGCTTTTGTTTTGACTCCACTACCCCTCTGTTGGTGTTGCATATCATAAAGTCATATGTATATGAATATAAATATATACAGTACATGAGGCGGGGCTAGCGATGTCATCATTCCCAGAATAATTGCCGAAGATTAACACCATCCGGGAAAATGACATAAGAGATGAGTCGCAATCGGTAACATATTATCGATAATTCATCGATAATTTAATATCACTGAATTTTTAAGTTCACGCTCAATGAACAAATTTTCTTCCTTTTTTTGTGAAACTTATTATAATAGAAAACGTTGTATTTCATGTGATTAATTCGATCCTTTTGGGCATGTTTGGTTCCCTAACGCTACGGTTACGGACTGCGCGATATTTTGGGCAAACCGACCGGCAACGTTGCGCTGTGTTTCCCGTTTGCAACTTGTTCAGTACTTCCCTTTGAAGAGTGACGCGCATCAGTGCGGTGCGCGAGATGAACTGTAGTATGTTTTGAAATGTTGCTTTTTGAATGAGGATGGAATTCATTTATCATCTTATTGAAAGTTGGCTTTCTAAATAAAAATAAAGAAGAGAATTCTAAATAAGTATGGCTTGTAAATTCAGAGGATCTCATTAGAATTAATGTTTTGTTTTTGAAATGCTACATTTTATGATTAATGTCTTATGTTATTTTGTTATTTTCTAAGTAGGGATAAAGTTAATATAATGCCGCTTAGATAGGATTTATTTAAATGTTCTTTTTATTTTGGGATATTGTTGTTCCTAAGCCATCCTTTTTTAAGAAGCGTCGTGAAATAATTTTTTTTATTCATCGATAAAAATATCATTGATAATTTACGACCCTTAATTAAGGAGGTACATGTTCGATTCGTCAGTGACGCATCACTGACCCATAAATAAAAATTTTTGGGCCAGTGATGCGTCATTTATCCACCGAAGTCAGGCTGGCTTTGAAGAAGCATTCATATGAACCCTGTGGAAGCACATACGTATCTTTGAAGCTGTTTTTATATTTATGTTTATAGACCATGAATTCGCGCAATATACCAACTCTCGTACAGATGAAAGAAATAACAGCACCCAACTTCCTGCGTAAAAATGCTCTGTGCAACAAAAGAAGCAGACCAGGTTGACACACAACGACAGGGTTACGTTAAAAAAAAAAAGGGGGCGGCTGGGGTGTGCGCTGTCCCGGTTTCAAAAATGTATTCCAAGTTTTGAGGAGAGCAAATCTGACAGTCACCACAACGGTCTCTATTTTAATTGTTTCGCATTGGTTCTTGGTAATTGCTCACATGGAAGCACATTCGCGTACGCACATGTAGGAAGGCAGACTCGAGCGCTAACGCCCGTTTGTTGTGAATGAAAATAATTTGTGTCATGACATCTAACGTACCGTGTAGTCTCTCGCTAAATATATTATATAATATTTTTCCCATTTTCTCTGGACGTCTGTGACCATTGTTCTCTCTCTCTCTCTCTCTCTCTCTCTCTCTCTCTCTCTCTCTCTCTCTCTCTCTCACACACACATAGGTGAAGCTGAAAATTGTTTTAGAGGAACTGAGTATGTTTGGTACGTTTTCAGATTAACTCCACTTCCCGGGTGTTCATTTTTTGGTAATCCATTTTTTAATGCTTATCAGGAATTGACCATTGTTTTTCTGGATGATATTAGATAAATACTTATTCTGATAGTGGGATTTATAATCTTTTATTCTTTCTGCTAAAATCTGCACTTTACAAGTATATATTATGGTTGTTATTTTCGGTTATCCTAGAGAAAGAAAGCTCCGTTTTAGCTTTCTGTAAAAGGAAACTGTTGAGAAGGCTTTTTGTCTGTCCGTCCGCCCTCAGGTCTTAAAAACTACTGAGATTATGATTCTGCAAATTGCTATGTTGATCATCCACCTCCAATTATCAACCATACCAAATTGCTGCCCTCGAGCCTCATTTTATATATATATATATATATATATATATATATATATATATATATATATATATATATATATATATATTATATATATATTAGGTTGAAGTTAGCCATAATCGTGCGTCTGACACCGCTATATGTGCCAACAACACCTGCCATCACCGGGCCGTGGGTGAAAGTTTCATGGGCCGCGGCTGAGAGTTTCATACAGCATTATACGCTGTACAGAAAACTCGATTGCGCCGAAGAAACTTCGGTGCATTTTTTACTTGTTTCTTTGATGTTTGTTGCCGGAGAGATTACCGTGATGTGCAGTGGAAGTGCTTATTTAACGTTTCATGGAAACGAAAAATAGTAACTTCTGGGAGATGAAGAAGCTGTAAACATTTACAAACTTTGCACATCTATCAACGAATACATGTCCATATTTTTTTTTTTTGGTTTGCTGTTTTGATGTTTCGAACGTATTTTAATCTTATGCTTCGTATATATTAACATTTAATACTTTGTTGTCATTGTATCCCGAAATGTCTTATTTTCGTCTTGATGTCAACGCTTTTTCTCTCGACAGCAATATTCCTTGATTTTCACCGACGTCAATTCGGGCCAACACACAGCAACAGTTCCTGTCAAGAAAATTCCCCTTTCATGGCCGTTGTATTTTTATCTCGCTTTTTCACCTCATGAGCTTCACCTCATGAGCCGAATTTCCACGATCCCATCCTTCAAAGGTTTTCCCGTTGAAATCTTGCAAATGCAATAAGAAGACTCATCGCTGTATATAATTTCTGCTTCTCCCTTTGTAATGTCGCTGTTAACATTTTTGCTCGCCAGAGGGAGGAGATCTTTCTCTCGATTTCA
>NC_089767.1:9050149-9060149 GCF_040412425.1 Macrobrachium rosenbergii
ACTAGTTTTGAAGCTGACTCATTTTGATGTAACTGTTTAATTTTGATAGTAAATGTTTTATTTTGCTACTGAGTCATATTGAGTAACTATTTAATTTGTGGTAACTGACTCATTTTTGTACCTAATGTAGATTATTGTAATAAATTAGTTAAGGTTACTCGGTGGTTTCGCTTAAACTCCTCTCACCAGTGTTTCTCATTTGCTGCCAGTTTAATCCATTTCCGATCTTATTTTTCTATTAAGAACCTACAGAACCAAGTGTGATTCATGATATATATATATATATATATATATATATATATATATATATATATATATATATATATATATATATATATATATATATATATATATACATACATACATACATAAATAAATACATATATATATCATGAACCACACTTGGTTCTATAGGTTCTTAGTAGAAAAAAAAACAAGATCGGAAATGGATTAAACTGGCAGCAAATGAGAAACACTGGAGAGAGGAGTTTAAGCAAACCACCGAGTAATCTTAAATAATTTATTACCATAATTTACATTCATTATGTACAAAAATGAGTCAGTTACCACAAATTAAATTGTTACTCAATATGACTCAGCATCAAAATAAAACATTTACTATCAAAACTAAACAGTTACATCAAAATGAGTCAGCTTCAAAACTAAATAGTTACATCATAAATGAGGCAGCAGCAATATCAGATGGTTACATCATGAATGAGGTACCAGCAGGAACAAATAGTCACATCATGAATGAGGCAGCAGCAAAATCAAACAATTACATCATAAATGAGGCAGCAGCAAAAATGTAACGCTATACAAAATTTCAAAATACTTAATACAGGACCTCGAATCATAACGCTAAAAAAACTACAAAACAGCTTTTAGAGATAATCATAAAATGACAATCACATACATGTATCATTGTAAGAACTTTGCTTCAACGATCAATTAAAAATCCAAAGATATGATATAACAATAACAAAGTTACACTCTCTCAATTACGTATGTCTTATAGACAGTAGCAGGCTAAATAATACCAACATGAGAACAGCTCGAAACGACACCACAACAACAGACGATCATACCCAGGTCATCAATACAGCATTATGCTGCCACTGAGGTCACCCTCAACACAATGTCGCTCTCCAGACGACAGAAATCACGCCATACCAGACGATGTCACACACCATCCGATGTCGCTCTCCAGATGATGACAATAATGCTACCCAATAACTGCTGACTGCTGACTTGAAGTCACACCAATCATCCTCAAGCTGCCATCAAGGAAGACGTCAAATCCACTGACAAGGAGGACCTCCAACTCCTGTCATAACCAACAGGTAAGGAATACCTGACTGCTTGCTGACCGATACCGACTTCTTACTGGTCATGGGCTGACTGCTCGCTCGGTCCCGACACACTTCGCAGGCGATACCTCCCCTGCCAGCGTGGCCAAAACAAACCAGGAGATAAAACCAAAAGAAAGGAAACCATCGAACTATAGTAGTTCCTTCCAAACAACCACCTTAACCTTAAATATATATATATATATATATATATATATATATATATATATATATATATATATATATATATATATATATATATATATACTGTATATATATATGCATGCTTAATCTCCTTTACCTTCCCTAGATTGGCTGTCGTATGAGTGTCATCTAGCCTAAAGGGTTAGAGCCTTGATATAGTCAGTGTGAAGAAAGCTAACTTCGTCTGCTGTTTTGTCTAGCTTTCTCATGACACTAGCTCTTTATCGGGAAATGCGATTCAGATATGTATTGCGAGTGTTTTACAAAGGAAAATTAATACACTGGCCACTTTCACTTAGTTTATTAATGTTTCCCCTTGCTTCATATTTTGGCATGATATGATAATATACTTTCAGTTGTTGAAAACAGGAAATTGCGTTTCAGACGCTTCCATTTGCTGTTTTGATTCGATTACAAAACATTTCCCAAGGATTGGGTCCTCTTGAATAGTAAAATAAAGCCATTCCCGGATTTCAGCGCTTTGGTATTGCACAATGATTATATTTTAAAAAGACCAATAAGTTAATGATTAATTACGTTTTAATAAATAATTCTTCAAAAGATTCGGACATTTTAGATACGAGGCTTATCATTGGAGATATATATACTGTATATGTATATATATATATATATATATATATATATATATATATATATATATATATATATATATATATTTTATATATATAGGTATATTTATATATATTTTATATTATATATTTTTATTGCATATATATATATATATATATATATTGTAATATTTAAATTATATAATATATAGAACCTTGGTTCTATAGGTTCTTAACAGAAAAAAAACTAAGATCGGAACTGGATTAAACTGGCAGCAAACGAGAAACACTGGAGAGAGGAGGTTAAGCAAAACCAACGAGTAACCTTAACTAATTTATTACAATAATTTACATTATGTACAAAAATGAGTCAGTTACCAGAAATTAAATAGTTACTCAAAATGATTCAGCAGCAAAATAAAACATTTACTGTCAAAATTAAAGTTACATCAGAATGAGTCAGCTTCAAAACCAAATTGTGTGTGTATGCTGGCACATACACACATACATCCATTTATATATATATATATATATATATATATATATATATAAATGGATGTATGTATATATTATATATATATATATATATATATATATATATATATATATATATATATATATATATATATATATATATGGATGGATGTAAGTGTGTGTGTGTGCGTGCCAGCATAACTCTGAAATGTATGGAGCAATTTCATGAGCAAACTTTGTAAAATTATGACTTATCAGAAGTCGGCATGGGGGGTGTAAGACATCACTAGCACCAAAGGGGGTTGGGGGTGGGAAGGGCTTACTAGACACAGGGCTGGTTATGCCCGTAGACTTAGTAACGTAACGAATTTATCATACCTAACTTCTTCGAGATATATATGACTTACTGTCTGGAAGAGAATACTGTAGGGGTAAGACATCAATGGCACCAAAGGGGGTGGGGTTGGGAAGGGGGTGACAGAGGGAGAGTGAGAGGGAGAGGAAGTGAGAGAGAGAGAGTAGAGGGGGTGTTAGGGAGAAAAAGAGGAAAGAGACAGGTAGGGTTGGAGAGAGAGAGAGAGAGAGAGAGAGAGAGGGAGAGAAGAGTTTTTCGGTTGTCATGGGGAGCGCTGGTCTGGTCAGCTAGTATATATGTATATATATATATATATATATATATATATATATATACATATATATATATATATTTATACATAAATACATATACATATACATATACATATTTATACATAAATATTATATACATATATATACACACACACACACACACACACACACACACACATATATATATATATATATATATATATATATATATATATATATATATATATATATATATATATATGTTCATGTGAATGACTGAGAGAATCGTCGACTCCCTGATGAGATGATCTGGATTCAAATTGCAGGCGTGGACGGAGCAGCATGGGTGTGGTTGATTACAAATCTTCATGCCTCTGCCGACCTGAGTGATGAATTGGTACCTGGTAGTCAGTCTGTTGTAGTGGGACGCAGCCAGGAATGGAGAAGTGGCTGGGATTTGCAATTCTGCCTTTTATTTTTTTCTTTACATGTTTGAGACGTTTGTTTATTCAGGGCTGTAAATTGGTGATACCGTTGAAATTAAAGTTGTGAACATTTAACACTGATGTTATTGGTGTACATAGCGATGTTTAATTACTTGTCTAGAAATTAATCATCTTTGTTAAAGCTCAATAAATAAATATGTTCATTTTTGTGCTTGGGATTATAATGTACATGTAAGTTTTAGCATGTAAAATGCCTCATGATTAGACGGATTGTCTCAATTTTTGTTGTTCTACAGTCTGTGGTGTGCTCTTTTCTGTTGAAGGGTTTATTTATCATTTATTCATTTAGTGATTTTAATTTGATTTCAGACTTCAAGCAGTACAAGCTAAGAACGTAATAAATAATTTTAATGAGTTGTCTGAGGTTTTCACAAGTTCACTAATCTTGGGAGTATGCTTACCTAATTGACGTCATTGATAATGCGGTGTTGACCACTACGAAACTGTATCAGATCAGCAATTCATCTGTGACGCAGTGACCTTTGTGCTTGTCTGTCAGCCTGTAATTTCCTCGTTTTCTTTTTATAAATGGAGAGGCAAAGTGGGAAATCGAGCGAAAGCTTATGTTGTAATTATAAGTATACTTATATGTTTATGGTTGCATATTTTTTTTTTTTTTAGCAAACGCAGCAGGCGCAATGCGGTTTTCTGTTTATTGATTTATGAAATTCAGGCCGTCAAGCCAAGCACTGGGACCCATTCAGTGGTCAAGACGGTGAAAAGAGGGAGATGAAGTGGCTGGACAGCAAAATGAAAAGATCAAGAAAATAAAGGAGATGAAGTACAAGGATCTAAAGGCGGAACTGGGAAAAGTCGACACAGCTGCTCTGAGAAGTAATGGTAGAGAAGTTGAAGAGCAAGAGTAGAGAAAGGAAGCGGGAATGTAATGGTGGGAAAGTAAAAATCTATAAAGTGGGTGCAGCTTGGGGCTGAAGTGACGCTGCCAGCGCCCTTCAGTAACAGCCTACAGTGCATCATACGAGGTGCTCTGTCGGCACTACGGCGGTAGATGCGTCTTGTCGAAAACCTTTTGAATTTGTGATTAGTCATGTCACCCTTCTTGTATCGAGGTCCCCTCAGAATGCTCCCGGATCGCTGGAGTTTCGAGCTTCCATTTTTATTTTCTCAGGCTTTCATATTTTGTTCGCTTTGAGAGGAAACTAACACATTATTGATTTTTTATTCATTAATGATTTGTTTCTGGTGTAATAAACCTGCGGATCCAGAGTTTATTCACATTCTGTAAACATTTTCCTTTCTTTTCCCTCGCTTCTAAAAGTCAGCGCTCCCTTTCATTATCCAGTGAAATGAGTTCTTTCAAGAAAAAAAGAAAAAAGCTCCCTTAATTAGCCTTGAAAAGAAGAGAACGTGGGTCCGGGTGAAACCAGTTGGAGTTTACAATGCATTACTGCTCTACACAATTATCGCTTTCTAATTACCCGAACACAACAGCCATCGGTAAATTGAGTGACTTAATTATTTCACTTTGTTACTCCCAGCGTCGCCTTGAATTCTAAAAGCTCTGGGTTAAGTCGGCGCAGAGATAATGGCTGTGTTTTGACGCACGCTCTCTGGAAAAAGGACTAAATGCTCGGGAGGCAGAAGTAAGTCTTTCAACTCCCAGCGCTTTTCGAGAGAGGCCGTCGCTTCACAACGGGAGTCGTGGCACCGTATTTGCAACAATGCAAAGGAAGCTTATAATAAGGTTGGCACAATGAATGCCTCGTTAGAGCTCAGCTGCGCACTCCGGGCGAAAACGGCCATTAAAGGGGCAATTACCAGCTATTAACGACAATGAGCAAAGTTCGTTTTAATTTTATTCAGGCGCATCACCAGTAACGTTCACGACTGCTAATAGATGCTTGTAAGCCGCAATGGAGAAAGTTGCCTGGCACTGACACATGCGCTGCGAGGCCAGAACACCAGCGGATTCATTCCTTGCTAAGTGTGATAATAAAGTGGACTGTGCTTTTTTGTATTTTATTTCCAGATTTCATCAGTATGCTGTGGTCATTACAGCAGGTTTTTTTTTGGGGGGGGGGGCGGGTTTCGGTCTCTGCCTTCTGTGTCTCTTAAAATTTATAAATGGATAGACTCTCTCTCTCTCTCTCTCTCTCTCTCTCTCTCTCTCTCTCTCTCTCGTTTTCAACTGATACTTTACTTCCGTATCATTTTTCTGAATTATGTGAAGTTTTTATGTGGGTGTGTGCATGCGAAGTCACCATTAATATTGTCGCCCCAAGTAACCCGTCAATCTCTGATAACGCATCAGTCCTTGACGTCTGTTCCTCTGTTATGCGCGTAAATTGAGTTTTGCTTCGGTGGTCATGGAGTTTTGAGGAACACCCTCCAGTGCCTCTTTGTAGAGTTTTTTGTTACTGATTTTATTAATTTGTTAATATCCTTATAAGCTGGCATGACTTGAGTTCTGAAACTGGTCAAGTGTGAAGTCTAGTAGTTTTAATAACTTGGCGTTAATTGGATATTTAATACAAAATTCATAATACATGTGAGTTCAAAGTGAGTACGTGTGTTATGCGTGTGGATACTCTAAAGACAGATATTTTGGATATTTCACAGGGAGGGATAATTAGCAGTCATTCAGAAAAGTAGTTGGTGTGCATATAACAAAACAAATATCATTGGAGGGCCAAGAAAATCCTGAATAGTGGGTGTAAATGAAGATCTTAACGAGAACGGAATATTGTTCGAAAGCTCACAAAATAAAAGACAATGGAGAGAACTCAATAGACGTCAAACCTCATGAATGGAAAGAGCTGACGTAACAGTGGTAATGATGCTGATGACGATTTAGTTATGGGAATGCAGCCCTGGTTACAACTGCCAGTCTTACTTGTTTGTTAGTCGTTGTGTTAGAGCCGCAGTAACACTAACACACATAAGAAATTATTGTCATATTTATGATATAATTACGACAAGGATACTGAGGATTTTAATATTGTTCCCTGAAAATTTATTTTTGCGTAAAATAATAATGGCGTAGATTTCCACATCTTATAATCAAATGATATTTTGCTTTTTCCTGATTATCATTTAGGGAGTAGAAATGATATGAAAGAAATGTTAACGTGTCTGAGTTAATTACGAATTTATCAAATTTTATCCACACAAAAATCTGGTTTATTAAAAAGAATTTTTGGTTGCCTTCAGAAACTAATAACAGATAAATAACGACTTTTACCTCCGTTAATGTATTCATCTGTATATGTATTCATCTATATGTCGCGCTGAAATAAATGTCTTATGAAACATAATCAAATTAGAAATAAATAATTTGTTGGCCTGCGATACGTCTTTGAATGCAAATTTTATCGGAATATACAGATATTTATGTTAATACTTCTACTCTTTTTTTTTTTTTTTACTCGTTTTTGTTAGTACTTGTAATCTTTCGTATTCATGTTAGGCTCCTTCTGACATGTTTCTTCTCTCTCTCTCTCTCTCTCTCTCTCTCTCTCTCTCTCTCTCTCTCTCTCTCTCTCTCGTTATTATAAATGTAGAGCCTTAGACTGCAACACTGCATAGAGATCCTTGGAAAGTAGACAGTACTAATAATGAAAATAAATAAGTAAACTATGCGCGAAGTTCGGCGCAATCGAGTTTTCTGTACAGACGCTACAGCGTTTAATCAAGGCCGCTGAAAGTAGATCTATCTTTCGGTGGTCTCGGTATTATGCTGTATGAGCTGCGGCGCATGAAACTTTAACCACGGCCCGGTGGTGGCCTATCCTATATCGTTTCCAGAAGCACGATTATGGCTAATTTTAACCTTAAATAAAATAAAAACTACTGAGGAGGCTAGAGGTCTGCAATTTGGTATGGTCGATGATTGGAGGGTGGATGATCAACGTACTAATTTACAACCTTCTAGCCTCAGTAATGTTTAAGATCTGAGGGCGGAGAGAAAAAGTGCGGACGGACAGACAAAGCTGGCACAATAGTTTTCTTTAAAAAAACTAAAAATCTAATAATAATTAAAAATTTCCACCATTGGACCTCTTCTAGAGATGATAAACTAGAGAGCAGTTACAGTCACATTCATCCTAAGTTGAAGATAAAAGGATAAGCCCCAAGTGCAAGAAATTCCCTTAGTCTTATAGCTGTTTCGCACACTTCCACTAAAGTTTTAAGTAGATTAGCTATTCATCTGGGAAAGGCAACCGAGGGAGATTTATTAGATGTGCCTGGCGTCCTGCGAAGTCCTTTTCGTCGAATTATCCTTCATGCTCACGTTTATCTTAATAGGTATCCTCTCTCTCTCTCTCTCTCTCTCTCTCTCTCTCTCTCTCTCTCTCTCTCTCTCTCAACTTTGTTCATGTTTAAAGGGTTTATTAACACAACTGTGATTATTCAGGTTCGCCATATGATGTAATTGATTACCGTTAAGTCAGAAAAAATTAATTGTTCGCAGATGTCAGTAATTTTCTTGTTGTCAGCTTTTTATTACGTAGTACTATGTTTCTTGAAAATTTATTTATTTTTGTTATTCCTTCAAACAATAATTCATTTTGTGATTAAAATTATTAGATTTTCATGTTACTTATCCAGGAAACTTTTTAATCAACGGTCGAGAACATAGAGCTAAAATCGACGAATATTTGTAGTTTTCACAATAATATCATTGATAATACTGTAATGTTAAAGAAACCGTCCGCACATAATGGTAAAACTAATGATATTGGAAAACGAGCGAAAATACTGGAAATTAGCAGAAATAACACCTTCCTCTCAAGCCGCGGGAGGAGGAAAAAGCAGATTAATTATAACAGAGTGTGTTTCATTCGGCGAAGAAGTCAAGGTCGCCCAAAGTTTTCAGAATGAAATTAGGATAAATTTTTTTTATTTTATGATTTTATTCTTATATAATAAGAATAATTTTGATGTTTTTAGTGAATGTTTTTTAATACGTGTAAATTTTAGTGTAATTTAGTATTTATGTCTTCTTTATCATATACCTACTTTCCTGAGTATCTCGCTCGAGTACTAACTGAAATATTGTATATTTTTATTTTAATACTTATATAACTAATGGTTTTGGAATGTGGAATTATATTTTTTTATCTCATTTTTGTGCTACCAGTTATTTTTAAGCCTGTGGTTTACCTGGCAGATATTCCATTTTAATTCTGATCAGATTTCTTTCTTTTGCCACCATAGTCAATATCATCCATTTTCTTAATTTTTTGTATCATTCATAACCTCATCCCATTTGCTTTTAACTTGGGAACCCATTTCACAAAGCGAAACCATTTCATTTGCCGTGATAGCCCCTTCAAATAACTGCTCAGTTTTCCTCCTTTAGCACTCTTTTAGGCAACCTGACCATTCTTTTACGAAGTACCTTTTTTTTTAGACAGTGGCCCCATTCCATTAATTCGGTACAATCTTGCTGAAACCCTGTCCAAATTCGTGCTTTTGTCATTTACGCGCAGTCTCCCCCCAGTCGGCGACCCGTTTTTAGTTTTCTGAAAAAAAAAAAAAAAATATTGAGATGGCTGTTTGTCTGTCCGTCCGCACGAGAGTTTCATGTAGCATTATATGCTGTACAGAAAACTCGATTGCGCCGAAGAAACTTCGGCGCATTTTTTACTTTTTCCTTTACTTTGCCACCCATTTTCAGATAATCTCTCCTTATTCTTTGCACTGGTACATATTTTCAGACTGCGGTCCATTTCTCTTCCTCAGTTTTCATGTCAGGCTCTATGTCACTTTCCTTCTTTTGGTACACCTTCTCAAGCAAGCAACCCAGCGCCTTTACTTTGGTGTGCATTCTCAGGTAATAACCTGCTTTCCTCTGATGTCCCTATCGGGCAACGAGTCCATTTCTTCCCTCCCTTTTTCATCCATCTCCCAGACGACCTTTCCCTGGGACACCCCGCGTCAAACAACATCTTCATTCTTCCCGTGTGTAGCGCTGCGACGTTCTAGTTCATTTAGCCACCCTCTAGAATTTTGGTATTGTTCCCCTATCTTCAGTTAATTAACAGATACCACGAAGGTTCCTATAAAAACAAGTTATAAAATCATATTGAGTAAATCGTGCCATTGAATAATAGGGGTTGTCACTGGATTACTTGTTTATTGAACATTTCAAAGCCAAAACGCCAATATTGTCTCAATCACTTCTGAATGAACAAAGGAATAGATCACTAAACCGAAGTCTTTTATGTACGAATGTGTTATTCTTTTTATTTGTCTCAAAGGAAAATAGCAGTGGATAATTTACGAATACCTTGCCCCCTGGTAAGCTATGTGAAAGAAATGAATTTTA
>NC_089767.1:9065149-9070149 GCF_040412425.1 Macrobrachium rosenbergii
TGCTCTGTGAATGATTTAGAGTACAGGCTGTCACTTTTAGCTAAATTCGAGAGTTCACTGAGTGATTGTGATTGACGGAAAATGGATATCATTTTTGAATGTCCATCACGAACCAAGGTATTTCATGACTGGAAAAAGCAGTAAAACTGTGTTTGTTAAGCTATAATTGTCCACCGAAATATTGTGTTGTATGCTAGATTTGATTAAAATGTCATTGTTTGTCAAAACGTCATTGATCTGAAATAGTATTTTGGCTTTCACTTACGCTAATACTGATTCTGCCACTAATATTTACGTAGCTTTTGGTACCAAAGATGTCGAAATACTACTGTCTACATTATTATTACTGTTGCATTCATTCGTGATGTTGTGCCTTTTTTGTGTGTGTGTGTGTCGCTATTTTTTCTGTTGAGGTAAATGACCCCTCACCAATAAGTGATAAGATGTTCACTCTTGATACCTCGTTTGTATGAAGACATTCAGTTGTGGTCACATTGATTCTTTTCCTTCCTTGATCCAGCTTCGTTTTATCTAATTGTCCTTTGGTATTCTTGCATCCTACTTTACTTCTCCCCCTAATTAATGCTTCCCGTCTTTTACCGAAGCTGTCCCCCTCACCCTTCTCTTTCATGCCGTTTCTCTTATTTTCAATTAATTATCAACCCCTCTTTGTATCGTTTCCCCATCCACTCCCCTCTTTTGATTTCATTTATTGCGTCCTCTCTTTTTGTGTCAAGTAATTTAATTCATTATTTCCATTCTCCCATTTTATTTTTATCATTTTTTGGTTCTCCAAATTTTTTGTCGGATACGTTTGATTTCTCCTTTTGCTTGCATGTGTCCGTCATAGCTCATGTATTTAATCTATACATATATATATATATATATATATATATATATATATATATATATATATATATATATATATATATATATATATATATATATATACACATTTTTCTTGGGTTTCATTTTTCTCACATCAAATCCCCTCACCCTCTGTCATCGTTATTTCGGTCTATTTTTGCATTTTGTGGCTTTTTATTTCGAATATTATCTTTGTTGTCTCCTTTTGCTGTCGTTTACTTTAATTTCATTTCCGTTTTTTCGCTTTCGATTGCCTCTGCATCTTGATCCGTCCCCTCCTTCATGTCACCTTTTATTTCCTGTTTCCTTCTTTCCCTCCTTTTGCTTTTGTAAAGTTTCTTTAAGCAGCCATTTTCATGTTCCTCCTATTTTGGTGTTTTACCCTATTCCTTATTCTTACTCACAATTAAATTATTCTCGTGCTTTTTCTCCCCTGTTCCCCTTTCCTTTTCCTATCCAGTTTCATTTCTTTTCTCACTTCCTTTAATTGCCATTTGGAATTTTCCTCCTTTGCTATTCCCCTCATATTTCCTTGCTTGCTTCCCCGCATTACGTTCTTCCTCCTCCTCCTCCTCCTCCTCATCACCACCACCATTATCTACATCATCATCATCTTCCACATTTTTTGTACAAGCTCTCTCTCTCTCTCTCTCTCTCTCTCTCTCTCTCTCTCTCTCTCTCTCTCTCTCTCTCTCGTTGTTATTCCCTTATTGCTTACTTCCTTTTAGTATTGCCATTTCTCTACGTAATGCATGATTTATCTATTTATTCATCTTCTTCATCTCTTTCATATATATATATATATATATATATATATATATATATATATATATATATATATATATATATATATATATATGTGTGTGTGTGTGTGTATATATATATATATATTTGTGTGTTTGTGTTTTTGAAATAAATGGCTAGTGTGGCTCAATGGTATCACACTGGCCTTGTATTCGTAAGGCTTTTCCTGGAATTCAAGAACCCGGCGTGGGTCTAGCACCCTCATCTCTAAAGGCTTGCTGAGAACCAGGAAACCCTAGACGTCTGGCGCCAACCCCCTTCAAAGGGGAAAAGGCGCATAGTAAAACAGACAACGAGTGGATTCAGCTGGACACATTCACCAGAAATGTGTGATAATGATAGGCATAATGAACTCTAAAATTCTTGATTTTCTCACCAAGCCGTGGGCACGAAGTGAGACGGTACAAGGTCACTGCAGCTTTTGTGTGCGCGTGCTTGATTATGCAAGTTCAAAGTGCATTTCACCCCCATCTCTCCTCTCTCTCTCTCTCTCTCTCTCTCTCTCTCTCTCTCTCTCTCTCCCCTGAATGACACCAGTCTCGCCCCACCTGCGAGAATCCCGAGTTCAAGGGCGTGCAGGGAAGTTTCAATTTGGTCCTTTTCACTGACAACATCCCCTGTGCTTCTGCTAACTGAACCAGTAAATTAAATCAGGTAACTGTTCGTCACATGTGGCGTTAGTAACCTGTTTCTTAAATACAGTCACAGCGTTCAGAGGGTGACGAGGCAAAAGTGGAGGACGGAAATCATCCACATCCAGCTGAAGTTTCAGCATCTCTTGTTGTAGAGGCTGGCTAAGTTATGCAAAGACTACAAAGCAAAGTACAAAGCCTGTCCCATTATATTCTACCTTTAACACGAAGCTATTTAAGGAGGCGTCCTTACCTGGGGTCCCAAATATCCACTTGACCCATCAACTTGTCAGAAACCCAAGTTAAAATCGGTTACTTTCTCGCAAACCGTAATGAAAACCAACCTTTTACAACATGACTCACTGAAAAAGACCAGCGAGAATAATTGGAACGTAACTGTCCGAGTAGGCTATTCAGTTACCAAGCGTTTTTACCTGAAGCCATGGAGTTTGTTTTACTGTTGACAGTAACGCATGAAGGAAGGCATTCTGCAGCGTAATACAAAAAATAAAAAAAATGGCCACTGACGTACGCACACACTCACGCACACACATACACACACACACATATATACATATTTATGTATGTATATGTATGTATGTATATATATAATCAGGTTTAGCCACATTTAACCTATTATTATCGAATTCACCATACCTTGAAAAAACGTGTACCTAAACTGAATTATAACAAGGTATAGTGAATGCGATATCCATCGGTTATGTGGGCTTAGTATTTGAAAATATAAAATGGTAGGTGTGAAATTTGAGAATATAATTTCTCTCTCTCTCTCTCTCTCTCTCTCTCTCTCTCTCTCTCTCTCTCTCTCTCTCTCTCTCTCTCTCTCCTGCATTCCCTGTCCTCTCCTCCAACATCCTCTCGCGATCGTGCTTTCCCCTCCATGGGCCAAGCCTGTTTCCCAATGAATGCTGTCAATTTACATACATTTACATGAGAGAGGACGGCGGTAGGCCAAGAGGAGGGAAACTGGAGCTTGCCAAGGGGAAGACAACCCAATAAGGGAAACTTAACCGTTTCCCCCCCCCTCTCATCCCACCCCACCCTCACCCTCTCAGGCAACTGCTATTCCCAGTCCAACGACGTCGAGCTTCTCTGGGGACAAAGAGCATTCAGTTCTGATGGTAATTATGTCGGAGAAAGAGTGAGGGAGAAGAGAGTTTATAGAACTGTAAAGATAAAAAACAGACCAGAATCGTGGGTGTAAGGAAAAAGAGGCAGACGGTAAATTTCTTGCTAGGTTTAAGATAATATTGTCGGGACCTGAAGGGTCAGTGACAGAACAGGTACATTAGTGAAAATGACGGACTGGCAGACAAATGCATTTCTGTATGATAGATTATGTTTTGGATATCTAAGGTTAGCGAGAGAGAGAGAGAGAGAGAGAGAGAGAGAGAGAGAGAGAGAGAGAGAGAGAGAGAGATCTTTCAATAACTGTTCTTCATCTACCGCACATTTTTGTCTTTGCGTCGAGGTCATAAATGCGTATTCATAGGAAGAGCATGACAGTGAAGACCGAAAGGTCTTTCGGAAGGGAGAAGGAATGAATTGGGAATATCTTGAAGAGTCTGAATGCTCTTAGAATAGTAAGGGATAAAGACAGAGTAAAACATAAGCCGGTTCCTCCCTTCAAAAGAAGTCAGTTGTTACGTAAAATGAAGCAATGGTGAAACAAGCTGAAGCACGCCGTGTCATTTGTTGCGCATGAGTAGTGGGCGGATGGACACTTTCTAGATTATTGCCACGTCCCATTGATAAATCATGATGATCAGTGGAAACAATATTGATCAAATGAATGAAACTATAATTTTCAGTTATCGTTATTGCTTTGATGATGTAGTTATCCGAGTTGACCGATGCCTCAGACCGATGTTTAGAATGTGAAACAGTGTTTGCTTCTTACAGTGAAGAAACAAATTCAGTCGCTTAGGTGATTTTGTTTAAGAGGGGTCTATTTCAATTGCAAATCTATACAGGTTTGAAGCCGTATCCTAATGTTAGTTCTCGGTTAAGTATTGAGCTTGTCAAATTTTATTTTTTATACTAATTTTCTCTACACAACTAAAACATGGGATTCACTGATTTAATTCTGCAATTTGGTGTCACATCTTCTATAGTCATAATGTGTTCTTAGATCCTTGCATTTTTTTCTTAGTGATTTTTTTTCTTACATAGCACATCTGAAATAGTTATTAAGTTCTTGTTGTTAGTCATGAGACATATTTCTTTTTGTATCGAATTTCTGTATTCTATTGAAGTAAATGTAGTAATGGAGAGTCAACTCCTTTGGGATCAGTTTTTTCCTCAGCCAAACCTCTGCAGCACAGAGGCCAGGCTAGCAGAATGCCCCTTCAATTATTGATAATGTGCGGTCAGCTGCAATGAAGGGGCCACTAAAAGGGGAAATTAAGGACCAAGATGTAGGAGGGAAACTATGAGGGAGATGGATGAGTGACTCCAGAAATAGTTGTAGCATCGGGTTTGTTATTACCAATAAAATTAGGGTTGGGGTTGACTTATGACTCCTGGCTGACTCACTGGGGAAAATACTTTGATTCTGTGCCTTGTTGTGGTACACACACACACACACACACACACACACACACACACACACACACACACACACACACACACACACACACACACACAGAAAAGGGGGTGGGATGTTGCTGGAGCTGG
>NC_089767.1:9075149-9080149 GCF_040412425.1 Macrobrachium rosenbergii
CGTATGGAAAGCTAACTCCCTAGTGGAATGTGTTGTTTTCCGGTTACAGTCTCTTTCTCCCTCTCCCTCATGCCATAAAGGTAATAAAACCTTAGCTTATACTTTTTTTTTTAACATAAACCTAATTTGATTATAACTGCTCCTGTTTCACTGCGTTCTTTCTCCTTCACGTGGTATAGTAGAATATTCGTTCAGCGAAAAAATGAAATCTCTTCCTTCTCAATGAATAATTTCTGTATTATATATATATATATATATATATATATATATATATATATATATATATATATATATATATATATATATATATATATATATATATATATATATATATATATATATATATATATATATATATATATATATATATGTGTGTGTGTGTGTGTGTGTGTGTGTGTGTGTGTGTGTGTGTGAGATTTGGAGCTAGTGGATGGCTCCATAGAGCCTACAAGACAGTGGTCCATGTCACATTCACATATTAACATCCATCTGTGCTAACGTTTTCCGATTTTTCGTATATCCACGAGTCTCCCCCTTTCAATTCTCCTTGTGCAACATGAACTATGGAAACAATTCGGCTCAAAAGCTTCGGCCTTTGGCATCACAATCTCTTTAATTCATTCCAGCCTTGGTCCCCATAAGCATAATAATTACCTTCCAGACCCTTGCCACGCACACACCTCTACCCTCCTTGTGTTGCCTGTTCTATGACAATCCTCTTCTCTCATCCTGCTATTATCCATAATATTTACTCTAAGATTGGAGTTAACCACTTCTATTATTCCACCATCCAAATTTAGTTGCTACCTCCTTTTGGTTTCAGTTGCCCTCACAACATTATCCTTCCTGTAATTCACACAGTCTCCTCTATCACTATTACCTTTTTACAAAGAAACAGTTATCCCTCCAACCGATTCCTCTGGAATCCTTTTCTCATCTACCACCCATTCACATCTTAAACTACCATGCCTGGACATCTTGTAATTCCACCAACTGGTGTGTTTCAATTCTTCTGTCTCTGAATTGGCCACCTCACACCCTCAGTAATCAGTTCCATAAGTATTCTCAAACTCACAATTCCGCTTTTACATCATCCAAATCAAAATACTCACTCCATCGACTTTGATCTGTATTATTTATAGACAGTTCTCCCCATTTTCATCTTTTATTATGAGATCCAGATCCTTATTAACCTTTCCTCTGTGCATTGGTTAATTTATTCGTAAGTGCTGTAAAAAAAAGAAAGCTTGGAGTATTCATAGTCAAGTTCAGCACTACCTATTTAGTGACTGGTAGTGGGAGCCCAGTGCAAGATATCATCAATAAAGTCATAGTTTCGCTGTGGTCAAGTTTCGTACTCCACTGATTACACCATCTCTGATTATTTAAGCCGTAATCTTATTTCAGAATTAAGGTATTCATCATCTGCGCATATTGATAACATGGAGAATTTCACCTTTTTTTTATAATTTTATTTTCCCCTTATTTTTGAGGGTGTAAGAATGAGCTCTCTTTCAAAAATAGGCTACATTCTTCTAGCCTATATGTGAAAATGCTTACTGTTTCATCTTTCTTTTTAGTGAAAAAAATTTTGAGACAATGTTTTATACTCATTTATTAAAGATTGTGGTAAAGGTGAATTTTTTAAGCAACTAAACGTTGTTGCGACAGCATTAGAGGGTAACCACAGTGTATCTGAGGCACTGCACCTTGAGGACTGTTGTATATTAAGATGTACAAGATCATCGCATAACTCATTCCCTTATGTTGGTTCTGATTTTTTTTAAATGTTCACACTCAATTTTCTATTGTCTGCTAAAAAACATCTCAGCATGAATGTAATAAAAAAATACAGAGAAATTGCGAATATGTTTCCTCCTGTATCGGAAAGAGTCGAAATCCATTAAGTCTGATGTTGAAGAAATTTGTTAAGTTCTGTCTCCTCTTTTCTCTACAGTTTTTCTTGTCCCAAAAAAGGTGTGCATCCGGCAGACAAAATAAACCCAATGTAAACAGAATGCTGTCTGTGGGTATATTTCATCTACTGGGTACGTTTTATCCTTTGGGTACGTTTTGCCCACTGGGTACATTTAGTACATTGGGTATATTTGTTAAACTGGGCACATTTAGTACATTGGGTACATTTTGTCCATTGGGTTTATCGAAATGGACCATTGCCAAAAAAAAAGGGCAGACTGAGAACTTGTCCTACTATTCTACAGGTTCAAAAGTATCCGCTATGGTAATAGAAAAGTGTTGCCAGAAAACGCCTTTGTAGTAAGCCCTGTTACTTTATTTACAACCAGCCACCCCTCATTTCCATTTTCGGTTTCAGTTTAAAGTGAGAACATCCATTCAAATGATGTTTTATTTCTTCATTTGACGACGTATCCTGATATATTTCTTAGTATACTTTAGTTTACATCTTAAAAGGGATACAAACACTTTTAAAAATAGGAGAGGACTCTAAAAGGAAACCATTTTAAGCTTCAAGATCGTTGGGGTGTTAGACAGAATTAATTTATGTTTGCAGTTTTTTTATCCTTTTGACATCGCTTCATTCGCTGACATCGTCTTTACTTCACCCAAATTTACTATTTCGATTTGTGCTCTGACATTTAGTTTCCTATCACTACTAGTGAAGAAAATTGAGCATAATAACAGTTTAATGCCCCAAAATATCATTTGTCTCTTAGGCAGTGACTGTTCTTCTTCTGCCGTTAGTGTGCTGAGGATCAGTGCCAGTCAGAAATGATATGCTTTATGTCAGTTATTATTTAACATAAAAATGTTCCCGGCAGCAGTTCTTTTACTTCGTCTCGCACTTTTGAGAACAGTATGTCTGTGATGCTTCCAAGCGTATGCCTTTGGATTTATTCGTAAAAGGATATGATAATATTCATAACGCTGTGTATCTGCAACACCAGAGGCTAAGTTATTTTGTTTATTTAATTTTTTCTGCAAGCATAGTAGTCACTTCAGCCCCTTGTCTTTTTTCTATTTCATGAACAGTGTTGCTTTTCCTTAACTCTAACTTTAGAAGTTTCTTCATGCTTTCATTTTTTCCTCCAGTGACTTTCATCTCTCAAGACGAGTCCTTCATTTCTTAGCTAGTTAGATGATATTTTTCCCCTCCATTTTTCTGTCGGTCCTTTACTAGAAAGTTGATAGTTAGCCCTTCCAGCTGTTACTTCACAATATATCCAGTTCGGGGTATGTAGAGATCCAGCAATCTCGCTTTTGTGATTTACATATGAAATTACCCATCTTTATGACGTTAATATGTTAGGTGTGAATATGTTGCTCCCCCTCCTTCTCTCAAAGAAATATTAATTTTGATATTAAGCTACATTCCATATACAACTCCGCCCGGTAAACTGGGCCGTAGACAACACAAATAAAAACAGGAAACACTGTTTATTAAAAGCTGAAATTTAATGATTATTAGGCACATTCGAATGTTAATCTTGTGCCCAAATAAAGAAACTGCCTTCAGTATAGATAATAGTGCACAAGTCAGAAAGGTAGATGAGTTTCACTGTAGGAAGGTAAGAGAATACTAAGAATTCTAAAATCACTGCCGCTGCGCTCAGGTCAAGCTTTTGATAACTGCTGAAATTCTGGAAATCGAGTTAAGACATGACATATGAAAGCCAACCTGAGGAAAACAAGTTGGTAGATATTATAAAAAAAGATACCCATATTTTTCTTCTTGTGATGCACGATCAACATAAGAAAGAGAAAAGAGACATAAATCCTCTCAAAGAAAATGGCTCACTCCTCACACCCCTCTCGATATACGTGAAAACCTATTGGTGTATTGGCTATCAGTTACGAGATTCACGATCCAACCTCATGCTTTCACATATGTCATAAGCGCACCGACCGCCGAACTTTGGAAAATACCGATTTCCCAAATGAAAAATTAAGTCAGCAACGGACCTGACCACTCCCCAGCGATATTAAATTTGAAATCCCTTACAGATCTTATGGCGAGAATCCTTGAAAATCACCGTTACTTTACAAAAATCTTCAGACATACCTTTCTTGCCCAACACTGAAATCCAAAAATGAAAGCTATCTGTCGGAATCATACTGGCTCTTACAGAAAAATATCCCATATTACAGATAACGACCTCCTTCCACATAAACAACATGGCTGTATCCATGGCAGATCTAAGGTATTTCTTCTGCCAGACAGTTTTGGATAAAGGTAAACAATTCGTGTCATGCAGTAATTTAAAAGAAAAGATGCTAGGTAGACCCATAGGAGCTTGGCTCCACAATATCCTTTCAAAGAGAGCACTTCAAGCATCAACTAATGATGCACTGTCAAAACCAGCCCCCTGTCATGATGGGATATCCACGAGGAACAGTCGTCGGTCTTGTTCTCATCATCATCATTTAGAAGAGTGACATAAGCAGCATCCTTCAAAACTCATTGACGTACATTCTCTGACGATCCTTGTGTCTCGATCACATCACACTCGAGAGAACTACCAACAGTTTCACAACGAATTAGACGATTTAGTTTATCCTTGGATGCAGTCACATTGAGCAGACACACTGGTAAGAACTCCAAAAATTTCCCCTACTGTCAGGATCATTATAATTGTATGTCAAAGACCGATTTCACTGAGAGCTGTATAAGGAAGAGCCCGTGGTAGAACAAGACAGCTTTAATTGAACAACAAAAACAAGACCTTGGGATCATCTTAATCATCAAATAAATGCATTCATAGTTAGCTCTCGTAAATAGTCAGAATGGATACTGAGTATATATATTGATTGATGAAAAATGAAATATACCAGTACCATTAGATGTGGTGCTGATTAGACACATCATAGAATATTACTTAATATTATTACCTAACATTATGATATGTCTATTCAGCAGGGTATAGACAAAGTCACAATTAAAGGGACTGTTATGTAATTAGAAAAAAAAAAATGAAAATCTACCATGTTCTTCCGTATCGCGCTATACTCAGCGTAATGTA
>NC_089767.1:9082649-9085149 GCF_040412425.1 Macrobrachium rosenbergii
TCGTGAATTCCATACCATTTACGAGGCGATTGATGCGGACGCGAAAAGAGGTTGGACCACAGGATGCAGGCCTTGATCAGAAGATAATTTTTGGGATTTCTTTTAAGAGTAAAAGAAAAGATATAAGCTAGTAATTGAAGGATGAATGGCGTGTAGAAGCAGTTGTATCATTTTACTGCGTTCTTTATTATTCGACAATGTCGAAGCTTGTTATTATTGTTTTTTAAGTTTTTCGTGAAACCTTGTAGGTAGTAGTTATCTTGGGGCGTGCAATTATTTTCTCTAAATGTTTTGATTTTGGCTTATTACCAAGGTCACTGGTCCGATTCCTCTAGGTCTCTGAATGTCAAAATTTTATTTTTTTTTATCAAAAGGTACCTTGGGGTTTAGATACTGCTTTCATAACATATTTTGACCACGACATATTTTTAAAGGGGCACAGGTGAGTTTCAACTTCTCTTTTATTTTAGTGACTTACGGTATTTTCTGATTTGAATGAAATTTGGTAGGTTGGCACAAACGGGTAGCAATTATTTTCTCAAAAACATTTTCTAGAACGCATATCACCTTGAAATTCAATATTTTATTTTTTCTTTTTCTGTGAAATTTAATATATGTAGGTACGTTGTGGTTAGTGATTATTTTCCCCACGTACTGCTTACCGCTGCATATTTTTCGAGTTTATGGGACAAAACACTGTGTCTTATTCTGATTAAATTTGGTAGGGAAGTTCTGTGGGGATCGGTAATTATTTTCCCCTGATAATTCAACATTGGTTTATTTAATCCTCTGGGCCTCAAAATCTAAAGAGGCAACGACAGCTTTTGGAGGGTGGGATATTTCACCCCTTCCAGCTACCTACAAATCATTCTGTTACTCTTACAAATCGCAATCGTTCTTACAGTCACTTATATTACCTTTTTTTTTTTATAAATTCAAGAGATAAGTTTAGTATTTAATACCTATAACTTCAAAGAGTCGGTAAATCACTAGCTGCAATGATGACACTCATGTGCAATTACAATGTAATAACATTGTCAAATGGTAATATCTGTCAGTCAGAACAGAAACCAGTGAAATTTAATTATTATTATTATTATTATTATTATTATTATTATTATTATTATTATTATTATTATTATTTGTCTTATCGGTAGTAATAAATATATTAGATAGTGATATTTGTGTTCGATTTCTCCCGGTGATATTTCTGTTCGCTTTCTCCCTCCATCTTGTAGTATTTTGGCGCAAACTTCATTTTTTGGTGTTGTCTTGTCTTGAGATGTGAAAATGTTCATAGTTTTACTTCTTGCGTAATCCTGTCCAACTATAGTTAGCAACGTTTTTTAAAATATTTATCCCTTTTCTTCATTCGGTCTCTTGTTTTATTTTCAGTTCTTATATTGACATACGTTTATTTAACTGTTCCGAAATTAATATACATTGTTTGTTTTGCAAAGTCTCATAGACATTCAGAGTTTCATAGGCTTTAAAGAATAACGCAGCTTCCTGGGTCTTTTGCCGTTTTTTTCCGCTCTAAATCCCACCTAGAGAGCAACGTACAGTATTCCGATATTTTTATGTGAAGAAGAAAAGAGCGCTGCGAGGTTCCAACGAGACCTTTCCATCGACGCGTCTCTGTTGAGGGGCGTAATTGTGAGTGGATATATATATATATATATATATATATATATATATATATATATATATATATATATATATATATATATATATATATATATATATATATATATATATATATATTCATATATATAATATTTATATATATATATATATATATATATATATATATATATATATATATATATGTGTGTGTGTGTGTGTGTGTGTGTGTGTGTGTGTGTGTGTGTCTGTGTAATACACTTACTTAGAAGCAACAAAACAGTGAAAATGCAAGAGGTTACTTGATAATTTAATCAAACAAAAGAAGAACATAAATTAAGCAACAAAAACAGGCAAGTTTTAATGGACGTATGGAGACGTAGACTTTGGACCAGGCAGTATTTCAAAGCAGCTTTTAATGTATATAGAGCAGTCACTTTTACATACATCGTTTTTAGCTTGCAAGTTTTTTCAGAAATTATAAAAAAAAAATACAGCGGGAGAGCAAAGGTAGAAAGATTAAAAAATAAAAATAAAGTTTCTGATGGACAACGTAGACGTACCGGAGGTGCTTGTTTTATATATATTTCTACCATACTTCACTGAAACGCATTAAGGAAGTTTTCAGCTGCTTACAGCATCTATAACATGAAAATATAACATAATTAAAAAAGATTATGCAAATATAATGTGTAATACAGAATATACACAAGTTATAAGAACTATATATATATATATATATATATATATATATATATATATATATATATATATGTGTGTGTGTGACACACACACACACACACACACACACATATATATATATATATATATATATATATATATATATATATATATATATGTGTCTATATGTATGTGT
>NC_089767.1:9090149-9095149 GCF_040412425.1 Macrobrachium rosenbergii
TTAGAAGAAATAACAGTTGCGTGGAACAGAGATCCTTCTCTCTAATATTGAATGATTTGTTTAGAAACAAAATATTTTACGATTTATAATTATGCTCAGTTTCATAAATTTCTCCTGATATGGAAACAAAGAATCATATGCTAAAATCATTCGTTACTTCTCCCAACTGGAAAGGAGGTATGCTGGTCTTTAAAAAAAATAGCAATTAATCCACTCTCATCAGATTAGGCAAACCTTCAACATTTCAATTAGAACATTTTTGTACATACAGTATATACTATTTGCGCGCTAGAAATATACAAATTTTATCGTAAAGAATTTGTGATTTGAGTAGATAACGCTCATGTTTGCAGCCCAGATTGGTTATCTATTATTCAAGCATTCTTCTAACCATGAAGTCGACAAGCCACTTTTAGGCGTAAAATAACCACAGGTTATTAACTTGTCCAAATAATATTTATTTTTTATCCTTCAGCAGGTTGCCTTTCCAATTTCCTTCTTTATTGTATTGGACAATAACTTTTTTAGAATCAACATTTACATTCGCATTCAAGTATGCTTTTTCTATTACTTGGTTTGATAAAGATTATTGCTGTAAAATGTAAGTCTTGGAGGCAAAGGAAAATGACGCATACAGTTAATGAAAACCTCGCTTGGACTTTATCTAAAAAATTAAAAGGGCTACTTTGCAGAATTATATATGTATATATATGTATGTATATATATGTGTGTGTATGTATGTATGTATGTGAAGTTTTGCCACTTAAACACATGCAACTTTTTTATACTCAAATATTTAGCCGTAATATCATTTAATATCGAAAGTCATATAGATATTGCCGACGAAACTTCACTGTTAACAAAATGATATAAACAGAAAGCAGCTATCATGGGTGAGATGGGTTGATTTCTGTTCTGAGTACAGGAACTGAATTCGACAGGATTGGGTACAGTAGAGTCGAAATTAACTTATCTCGGTCACGATAACTGAACAGGTAAATCGGCTGTCTATCACTGTATCTAAACCAAAAAGTATAAGTTCGAATCCAGGCCACGGCAGTGGTATTTATCAATTATAATTGTTTGGGGTAAGTTATTGCCAAGGTAATAACTTGCACCAAATTAAATTATATTTGTAGCTTATTACTGTGGCTGTTACACACACACACACACACACACACACACACACACACATGTGTGTATATATATATATATATATATATATATATATATATATATATATATATATATATACATATACATATACATATATATATACACATATATAGATATACATACAACACACACACATACTAGATATAGCAAAATATGTAGACATTGTATATATATAGTTCTTAATATATATATATATATATATATATATATATATATATATATATATATATATATATACACACACTAGATATAGCAAAAGTGTAGAGATTGTACGACATGGTTCGATTACCTGGCGAGGCGGAACGCTTAAGCAGGTTCCATTATATCTCATTGTTCCACTGTCGACCTGAGTTGTGAATTATGTAACCGGCAGTTAGTCAGCTGCTGTGTATTTCAACTAGGGGCAGGTAAGGGTATCAGGCAAGCAACTTCATGCCTTATGATTACTTAGAACCGTAATAAACGATTATATATATATATATATATATATATATATATATATATATATATATATATATATATATATATATATATATATATGTATTTTAAAGATGGGCTAAGTGAAAGCTATACTTTAAAGATAATATATATATATATATATATATATATATATATATATATATATATATATATATATATATATATATATATATATATATATATATATATATATATATGATTTTTTTAAAGAGGGTCTACCGGAGAGCTATACTGTGGTAAAAATTTCAGACATGCATTTGGTTCAAAAAATATTTCGTTTTAGGCTGATACATCTCGCTCTTTTGTACAAGGGGGAAAATTTCGAATTTAGTGTTACGAGGGACAAGAATGCTTTGTTGCCCCTTTTTTTTCTTTTTTTCTTTTCAAGGGGTTTCTTTTGATTGATGAAAATAGGAACGAAACTAATGTTATTTTTCTTATTCTTTGTTCAGATGGATAAAACATCCTAATACGCATATTACAGAATCCTGTACTTTTTTTTACATGAAGAACTATTATCTTTTACAAACTACTATTTTGCCGATGTTGAAAGCTTTGTTCAGACAGCGTATATGTCACGGGGAAGATAAAAGGTATTTTGATCCTAGATCTGCCTAAACATTCACAGATCTGTTCCTGTATTTGTTTTAGGCTGTTTGTAACCAGTGCTTTTGAAGTTGGGCAGCCGTTGCTTGCGCGGAAATAATAAGGCACACTATTTTTGTCTGAATACCGGTTACCATGCTCAGAAAATAATTGAGAATAATTTATCGTACATGTAAAAATAAAATTCGTTTTACTACACCTCGGTCTCGTGTGAAAAAGATATTTATGTTGATGTCATCGTATAGAATAATGTTATATGTTTTGGTGTCAGTTCAAAAAATATGGCTTGACATCAGTTCGTCATAAAAATAAATGGATATTTTTATGCCATGCCATCTGTGTTACTCAGCTGATTTGAATATCAAGTGAAATGAAAAAGAAAACCTAAAGAAAGATTAGTACAACAGTGCTTTGTGTTACATTGTAATACGGAGGAATAACTATGCTTTTATATACATTCGTTAATGTACAGTATTATTCGGAGTTACATAATACTGAAAGTATATTGTGAAATAATGCAGCAGTTTTTTATGTATGCGTCAGTACCAAAGTAAATCAAAAGATTGTTTGGCTGTTGTAAATATGTAGTTAATATTCATTAGGGTCTGTTTTATGCTTTTCTAAAATACTTATTAACATTTATTCACTTGATATTTATATGATCTGGGGACGTGGTAGGAACAACGACGGTTTTAATGTAAATGAAAGAAAAAAAATCCCAGCATAAAATAACCAAAGGTTTACATTTTGTGTTTCTGTGTAATTTACGGATAATGAAACACTGTATATTTCATTACTGCCAGGGAGCGCTAGAAATGAAAAACTGATTTGTTAAAATGTTGGAAAAATAATGCATTTTTGCAATTTGTGCGTAAACTATGCCATTCTCCATGTTGCATGTTTTAAACGAAAATCTGACATTACGAGATTACAGTTTTAATGTGCTTACGAATTTCTAACTCTGTAGATAAAAAGTAAGGAAAATTACATTTACAATAATAAAATTTACCCAGTTGAAGAATTTAATTGGCCGAAATAAAGGTGACTTTCCGTTCACTATATTCTTCTCTTTACTAAGTAAATATTCCGGACGTCACCGTTGTCGCAGCCTTACGCCATAATATTGCATACGTATATGAAATTATGAAATGGAATACAGTACAATAAGTAACTGAGAGTGATCAAGCAGTATTATTTATGCTTGTACTTTTGGGTGGTTTGAAATTCTTTTAACAGGATGAGTATTACAGTTCAGAAGCAGCCAGATGAGTTTGCACGAAAATTTTCATAGTTTAAATTTATTATCACAGTGACATTTTATTGGTAATAAAACTCATGTAAAAACTGCGAACGAAACGTGCATCTAATTTCTTAGCAGTATCTGGGTTATAACTGTAAAATATAGGCGAAGACTAACTGTTTTCCGTAGTCGCAATGCACATTTTTATTTATTAATTTTTTTTGTTAGAGAATATTTTTCATTGAAAACATTAAAATACTTTACTTATTTTAGGTCTCATTATTCAACTTCGGTATTATTTTCAGGATTAGGTTGCTGTTTTTAAATATATAGCTTCATTTGTTTATAATTGTTATTATTAGTATCATGTTATTTTGTCCTCCGTGTTCGCGCTATGATAAAGGATATTTATTTCCTCGTGTTTGTAGCCTTAATTTTCAGTGTATCTTTTTATTATTGTTATTATTCCATCGTATACTTTCATTCCAGTATTTTCCTTTCTTCACCCGAAGCTCAGTAAGGAACAACTGTGATCCAGCCTTATCTCTGCCGCCTCATTGATAATTCTGAGGCGGATTCTATTTCATTTCATTTTTGGAGGGCAGGAATTAGGGGCATGGGGACGGTATTCTGGTATCAGAGGATATCCCCCTTCTTATGGTCACCTCGTTAATCACCATCATTAACTAGTTCATCGGTAACCATTAGCCACGTCGCCACAATTAACCCTGATTGGTTTCTGTTGATTGGCAATAACATCACGAACTACTCCATTCTTCGCCGACTGTCTCGTTCCACATTTCTGTGGCTTTCGCTGCGTGAGAACGGTACTTTCTTTTATTTGTTTGTGTAGCTGAGGCTCTACCGGAATTTGTTTGTGTACTTCTTTTTGTTTGTGTGAGGGACGCCGAGGTACTCGACTGTTTCTTTTTTGAATAAGAGTGATTCCTATAGCTTTACGTGATCCGTTCTGCTTGCCATTATCCACACGTGCAGCTGAATTTATACTTTTCAAGTACTATCTTTTTACCTTTTTTTTTTTCTTTTTTTTTTTTGTCTATCTGGTTATCAGTCAATCACTGTCGTTGTTCTTTACTTAAAATTATAACGTTTTCTCTGGGCTGGTGCAGCAGATTGATATCCTATAATTCTCTCTCTCTCTCTCTCTCTCTCTCTCTCTCTCTCTCTCTCTCTCTCTCTCTCTCTCTCAGAGAAGGTGCAAACAAGGGAAATGCTTTCAGGGCACATCATCAGCATCATCTTATTCTTCTCTTCACACCCCCTTTTCGCTTCTTTTCCTGTGAGCCCTCAAAAACGCACCTGATCATCCTATCCACTTCCTTGTCTCTCTTCTCCTTCCTCCTACTGATGGTTCTCCATCATTCATCACGATCTCAGGCTTTTGAGCCTCATTCATCGAACCTCATCAAGACGAACGGCAGCTTTCATCAAGGCTGCGGCTAGATGCCACTTAAAGCCCTTCGTCGGGAGAAGGTGG
>NC_089767.1:9102649-9115149 GCF_040412425.1 Macrobrachium rosenbergii
TCCGATATCAGACTTGGTAAAATTATTATCGTACAATTACGTATTGATTATTTTTCAAGATAGTTCTTTCCTTTTGGAAAATTTATGTGCCATTAAGAACTTCGGGTTCAAGTGTCATATCTGGTTTGTAAATACCACGTTGTAATGCAGAACTCTATGGAATTCGTACTTAGTACTTTTTTTCTTTCCATGGTGCTAATTCAATTAGAAAATGGAAAGCACGAATGGAAAAAGGTCACTGCGTCGTTACGGCAACGTAAATAGTGGATTTGTAGCTGTCCTAATTTCGGATACGTGCAGAATGAGATCTGATAATGATTAAGCCCGAATATGGTCGTGTGTGGTTCTTCATATAACGAGATATTTTTTATCAGGAAAATCCGGTAGAATGGCTGTGATTAGAGTATTTATTGATTGTTAATGTGTTGCTGCTATTTTCCTTTATCTTCAAGTGTTGTCAATCGTGTTCTGTCGTATCACTGAATTCTTAGAAATGTCAAAATTGAAGATTGAACGAGAAAGACAATACTACAATTTCCATTGTTTTTACTTTTAAACCAACTAGGCAGTTTGTGTTTTGAGCTACATCATTTGATTTCAAGAGATGATTTAATAGAGTTCCATTTAGGAATGATTAATTAATACGGCTGGAACCAACCTTGATGTTAGGAAGAAAAAAAAAAGAGAGATAAAACAGTCTATAAATAAAAGGAAGCGATTTAACACAGCCTTATGAAAGGTGGAAACTTGTGGCAGAGCTGTCACTTCTTCCCATTTTTCCAACATATCGTGGGGGTGCCATATTAAAATTCCTGATCGCTGCCAAAAGCTAACGGATGTGTCGTTGACGTCGTTAATGTGTCTGTCACTCCATAATTGAGTTAATTGGTAGTCGAATGCAATACCAGATAGGATTAGTTCGGATTTGGTGACAGTGCCGAGACTTCGGCGCCATTGGAGGTTTTTATGTCCAGCAGCTTGATGCAGAAACTCCCACTGAGGATTGAAAGACGTAAAAAGGTATTTGGTGATAATTCTCTCTCATCGTCTTTGCATAGTTAAAACTGTGTTTAATATTTTATCATTCTTTCTGTCAAATATTTAAACGGTGTTAGATTTCAGTGTGCACAGATTAGTCAACACACAAACGTGTGCACAGTCCACACACATATGTGTGTGTGTGTGTGACTGTGCGCACATTGTGTTTGAGTGCACAGCACACACACACACACACACACACACACATATATATATATATATATATATATATATATATATATATATATATATATATATATATATATATATATATATATATATATATATATATATATATATATATATATATATATATATATTGTATATATATATATATATATATATATATATATATATATATATATATATATATATATATATATATATATATATATATATAATATATATTGCATATATGTATATATGTGTGTATAAATACATGTATGTATACATATGAAAACCATGTGTTAGTACAATGAATTCAGTTCCCTTTGCTCCGCGCATCATCCCGGTTAATTTGCAACTTTCGCTCATCGTTCATAAAGTTTATTATTAATTCTACTAACGCCATTAGTCCTCACGGCAGCATTTGATTAAGAACGGCATATTTGGTATCTCTAATTGCACGTAAGCTCTTAATGTTAAACAGATATAAATTTGAAAACTCTCTCTCTCTCTCTCTCTCTCTCTCTCTCTCTCTCTCTCTCTCTCTCTCTCTCTCTCTCTCTCTCTCTCTCTCTCGACGACTAGGCATGGTGTCAGAGGTGTCAATTCAGTTTCATCTCTCTCGCGCATAACTAATCATATCTCGCCTGCAGTCATTTGAGTCAAACTTGTTAATTACAAGTGATATTGCGAGTTTCAGGTGGAAGCGTTATGCTGACGAAGAGAATTCTCTCTCTCTCTCTCTCTCTCTCTCTCTCTCTCTCTGGGCACTCATCTGAAAGATATATACTCTATATATATATATATATATATATATATATATATATATATATATATATATATATATATATATATAATCATGAAGCTACAAATGTCGTTTAATATCAAATTCACGCTACCTCGAGTATCTCCGATGGAGAATTATCACCGAAGGGGAATTTATATAAGTGATAAATGAACAGGTACCACTGGGACGCGAACCCTGACATGGACCCATTCAACGACTCAGTGGACGTTACCACCGCGCCATGGAGATACTCTCGAGGTAGCGTGAATTTGATATTAAACGACATTTGTAGCTTCATGATTGTATATAAATCACGGTGTGATAAAAAAATTCATATATATATATATATGTGTGTGTGTGTGTATATATTATTATATATATACTGTGTATATACTGTATATATATATATATATATATATATATATATATATATATAAATTTCTGACTCACATCAGTATCAAACCCAGGTCTTTCAAATGAAAGATCAGACCACTGCCAACCAGGCCACACAAGTCATAAAAGAAGTTGGAACCTGAGTACAACTGCTGGTATGCAAGCAGTTAGCCTGCCCAGGTAATTCCTTGGGTACAGTTGTACTCAGGTTTCAACTTCTTTTATGACTTGTGTGGCCTTGTTGACAGCGCTCTGGTCTTTCATTTGAAAGACCGAGGTTCGATCTGATGTGAGTCAGAAATTTATTTCTGTTCCACATGTAATTGTTTTGATATTTCTATACACACACACACACACACACACACATATATATATATATATATATATATATATATATATATATATATATATATATATATATATATATATATATATATATATATATAATTACAATTTCGAGAGCGCTGGAGTTTACTTTACCGTATTCAATAGGACCTTGCAATAAAACTCTTGAAATACCATAACCAGAGAAAAAAAAAAGAACAAATAATAATTGGTAGGTTGCCAAGTGAGAATTCTGCTTCTTAACACTTACTTTATTGACACAAGCACACTGGTAAAATAAAGGTAACAGATCTCAGTAAAATGAAAATGTATGATAAATCAGTGAACCGGAGATTAGTACATTAAGTAATTCCAATGTGTGCATAAATGGACCATATAAGAGAGGTGTTTAAAAATCCGGTAGTCATACAGTTATATCAGCCCAGTAGGGCGGACTTCTCTGGGCAAATCAGGAAACACAGGAGAAACATTTACTTGGCAAATGACACTGAACACGCTTCGTACCTTGATTCTTAATGATGCTTGGATAGAAGATTCTCCATATGAGTTACACAGTAACTGCCTCGTGACGACATCTGGTTCAAAGGTCAAAGTTCCCCAAGTGTGTGGGAAATGAGTACCTGCTGGCTCAATGGCTCAATGCTCCAGCTGGCAGAGCCTTCGGCGGACACAAGCAGACTAACTGACAGCTCCTGTCGTCTTGCCCTTTTTATGGCAGAAATTGTGCTGCAGGCATGACTTTAGGCAACGACCTGAGCACGATTACCTGCAGATTAACAGGAGAAAATCTCCGCCAGTATTTGAAAATACAAAAGGGTTTAATCAGGTTTGAGGCTTAGCTAGAAGGGAGCAGTCATTGTCCTTCCCAGGTGTTTTCCCTGGTGTAAGGGAAGGCAGAAACACTCCCTCAAAATCTCCTGTCACTCCCCATACTTTTGCTATACCCTATCCTCTAGTCAAATGGGAACTTTCTGAATTATAAATAACTAAGCTATGTAATGGCGTACATTCATATTATATATATATATATATATATATATATATATATATATATATATATATATATATATATATATATATATATATATATATATATATGTATGTATGTATGTATGTGTGTATGTATGTATGTATGTATAGCATTACCATGTATGTACAAGAATACTGTAGCACTTGCTTTATTATGTCAGTTCGTTAATGAATTTAATAATTAAGAATATATTAGTAATTCCCCCTCCCTCTCTCTCTCTCTCTCTCTCTCTCTCTCTCTCTCTCTCTCTCTCTCTCTCTCTCTCTCTGGCAAACTTTAAAGTTTTAATGGTAGATTTATTCCAAATGAATAAAATATCGCAATAACGCAGGCGCGTGTTATTGCCTCTTTCTCCGCTAAAAAGGGAAAGCAAGAAATAGCCGAAGAAGCAACACAGCGGATCAAGGGTTGGGGACGATGTGACATGACGCCTATGAGGCTAAGGAAACTCGTTATACGGTTCAGTATACTAAGTAATATTAATTTCAGAATATTTTCTTAGTGCATGGTGTTGCTTTGTATGTATTATTGTCTTTGTTGAGGGCTGTTTATGCTGCTCGTATGAACTGAACATGTGACAAAACAGTTGTAGCATGAGCAATATATGCTGCTTGCCATATGTATTTCCTACGCTGCCTTTTCATTTCCTTCCTAAATGATTACCATTTCATACCTTGGCGTCTCTCCCTCGTTTCGTCGTACACTCCCTCGCTGATATTAATTTGCCGGCCAGCCATGCAAAAAAAACTGACGTTTCTTGTTTTATCTGTGCTCTTGAAGGAAATGAATGAGTGGCAGTATTCCCTTTGAGAACATTAATGAGTATATTAACTTCTGGTGATGAAAGGATGAGTTTATATGCATATGCACAGTGAAGAAATACCTCAGGTTTGTGCCTCATAAATTATATGTTATTAATAGTGTGGTAAGTTTCACTCTCACGCTTGATTCAATGGACAACTATATCGTGCGTTGCTTCTGTGGCATAGAACACACACACACACACACACACACACACACACACACACACACACATATATATATATATATATATATATATATATATATATATATCAATTATTCAATTATTCGTAAGTAAAATAACCATAAAAAGGCCTGTATGATCTGGATCACATCTGTCATCTCAAATATCCCTTTCAAATTATCAGTTAAATTTCTTGTTGATTACAAGATTTACTTGATATTCGTTGGTGCTTTTTGTGGCTGCTTTAAAAATTCTTCATGCTCGTTTTACTTGTTTAAGCATCTATTATATTAATTTCCTTGGCTGCCTTTCTGTGTGTGTGTGTGTGTGTGTGTGCTGCTTTTCTGTGTCTGTGTGTGTCTGGAGGTTTCTGGGAATTCTGAAGGCTCCAAGATCCTGGAGTCTTTAAGATTTAAGAAGACGTTATAATCCAATGGGCGCTTCTGCAAGAAGTTGAAGACAGATTCTGGATTCTTCCCTGAAGGGAAAAGGATCAGACTGGGATCTGTTTAGGAGCTAAAGACAGCCTCACAGGATCAGGATCCTGGGCTCCTTAAGAATTTAAGATGTTATAATCCAATGGGCATTTCTCCAGGAATGCTTCAGGAGCTGAAGACTGCTTCAAAGGATCCTAGAGTTGTGAAGACGTCTTTCAAGAATAATATTTTAATAACTGTCCAAAAATTTTCAGCATTAAGTGACCCAACAGTATACAATAAAGGATTTTTGACTGAGCTTTGTTATTTTGTTTTGAAATGGATTCAGCAGGTAATTCTAGAACAACAGCAAGCACTACTGGTGATGGTCTGGAACTGCCAATGGCATCAGCATTGGTTCAAAACCCATCAGCAGCTGCTCCTGCACCTACACCAAGATATGGTCAATTGTTTGCATATGAATGGAAGGTAAACGGTTCTGGTGCTGCCCGTTGACTTTTGCTGACTGTTATTAGTAGGGTTAATTTAGCTGTGGGCATGGGTATGGTACGAATATGGGTATGGGTATGTTACAGATATGGATATGGGTATCGGTATAGGTATGGGTATGGTACAGATATGGGTTTGGGTATGGTACAGATATGGGTATTGGTATGGGTGTAGGTATGGTACAGATATGGGTATGGAATGGATATGGTTATGGAATGGATATGGGTATGGGTATGGTACGGATATGAGAACTAGCAAATATGAGTGATAGCGAGCATCTGGTAGTAGTTCCTGATTTTGAATTTACGTGAATATGTAACCACTATGAATCATTCCAGTGGTGACAACTGCATTGGGTTGCCTGTCCTCAGACATCCTAGTTAATAGCTCGACATTAAGTACATTCTCACTAGCAGTCATGCACACCCAAAACTTCAATGACAATACTATAATATTCATACTGTTGTTATAAAACCAGAGATAGAGCGCACTTGCAAGAGTGCTCAGTAATTTCATATCTTCCAGTAAAAATGTCACTCAGTGAAGTGTGCTTGCTGTGCAATGCCAGAATTATTACGACCAATTATTTTCTGTAATTTTACGGATTTAAATGATTTCCTCAACTAACATCCAAATAGCATATTCATTAATGAGAACACCAATTTAAGGTCTCGAGACAACCTTATAGCATTTCCACCCCAAGAGCAAAGACAGGCTATTTAATAGTTGATGTGAACACAGTAGCCATTGTTTCCAAATCTAACAATGTAGATCTCATTTCTAAGATAAATAATTTCCTTTTTCTGCTTGCAGTGATAATTTCTGCTTACACGGTCATTTTAAGGCAAAGACGTTGATGGGGTCATAACGGGAACTGTCAGGGTCTATTCACACAATATGTAAATGCACCTGCACATAACTGTACTGTAGCTAGCAGACTGGCAAAATATTCTTCAATAGTATTTACATGTAGTATTCATACTATACTGGACCAGCATGGACCGTCACCTTCAAATGCTGGTGGGGTTTCTTGGCGACAGTGTTTTGCAGGTATGGTCATGTTTCATTCAGGTACCAATCCCGTCACTGCTGGATAGTGTGAACCTGGCACCTGCACGGATACTTACCGCACAAGCAGTCAGTAAGCTCTCAGACGTAGAAGTGGCAGTCTGTTTTCTGCAGAATATGGACGAGGAAAAGTTAATTACATTAGTACAAAACTAAGAGTTCTTGTACAATATGGCTGATAAGAATTACAGCAACAGTGTGAAAAAGGATAAATCTGGGCTGAAATAGGGCAAGAAATAGATGCAACTGGTAAGTGATATTTTTATTTTTTTATTTTTTCATAGCTTCAAATTTAACACAGAGAGTAAAAAAAAAAAGGCTTTTGGACACTTGCGTATTTATTCAGTGTGTATGTATACTGTACAGCATGTGTAGATATAGACACATGCATATGTGTAGATAATTATATACATTCACACTGACCTGCTTACTGTATTCCTTGCTTAGGGATCAAATCAAGGAATTTGGCTGAAGTCCAGGGAATTTCTGTTATACCTTGCTGAGCTGATTGCAATTTCTGGGTCACTTAGTACCCTAATAAGAAAAGAATTGGGCTGAAAGCCTTATTTCAACAAGGAATTGGTGCAGATAAACACCTAGGGTTACTTTAAAGGGAATATATTTACAATTAATAATGTAAATCAGAAGACTGGGAATCAGTAGGCAGGGAAGTAATATTCTGCTTTGGGATTAAATAATTCAACAGTTGTTCAAGTATTGAAGAATAAATGGGGATCCTCTTGGAAGGGACCCTGGTGATGTGAGGGCAGTGAGGATGTCACTGCGAGAAGCACAAGACAAGCAGTTGTTTCCACAGCTCATGACACCGTCTGCAGTTTGAAAAGTGCAAGCAGTTATGTATGGAAATTATAACGATGTTGGTGGATCGAGAGGTTGCACATATGGTGCCAAGTTAACTCGAATCTTGTGTGAACTGTGTATGTTAACACTTCACACTGGGACTGAGTCAGGACTTTGTGAGGAAATGCACTTCAGAAAAGGAAATGAATTTTAGTCAAAAGGTTTAAGTTGCATGACTGAAAAAACCTCGAATCAGGACGTTACCATATTAAATAGCGGTGGAGAGCCTCAATGAAAGAATGCACCAGGTTTGGAGGGATGAGTTCAATGGGTCACAATTGAATGGTACTGGGAGTGGCCATAAGGGGCCACATGGGTCGGCTCAAGAATGGAGCTTGCAAGGGGACATGCATTACTTCTGATGCCAGGTATGGTTCTGAGGATGCAGCTCTGGCGTCGGGCATATTTAAGCCCTCAGTGATTAAGATTTGGTTGTTCTTAGAGGCAGCTGAGATCGCAGCTGAGTCATGATCTGTGTTTTCTGTCAAGCCCTTCCAAATTCTGGTGACTTCTGGCAACCCATGTTCGCCAGTTTTTATGGGGAACTCAACTTTCCCGGCGGTTTTCAACAGGTTTCATCTCAATTCGCCTTTTACCTGAAAGAAGGCATTTCAAACAGTCACCAGTTCTTAGGAAAGGTCAAAAGATGTACCAGTAGGGGAGTATGGAGAGGAAATTAGCTAGGGGCTGAGTCTCTCACGCCCTTTCTTGAATTAGTTATCAGTATGAAAACTACTACTTTTAGTTTATAAATCAGTTTGTGTATATATATATATATATATATATATATATATATATATATATATATATATATATATATATATATATATATATATATATATATATATATATATATATATCAAGGTAAACAAAAGATCAAGAATACCAGATGTATACAGTATATATATATATATATATATATATATATATATATATATATATATATATATATATATATATATATATATATATATATATATATATATCAAAAAATAAACAAAAGATCAAGAATACCAGATGGTTCATTGACAAAGGGTAATAAATAAAGAGATGAGCCAGGATAATCCGGGATCACGCGGTCGCTAATTAAAATCAGTGAGACACGGCTGAAAAGAAAGTTACAAGGTAAACAAAAAGATCAAGAATACCAGATGGTTAATTGCCATAAGGGTGGTATACAAAGAGATGATCCAGGGATCACGCGGTCACAAAACTACTACCGTAAATGCTGGAAAGTATACGGTGCAGTGTGAATGCATATGCAGGATACGGCCCAGTGCAGGTCGAGTGCATGTCCGTTTACGTGCAGGTATAGTGTGAATAGACCCTGGTGTTTTAATCACTCGAGGCCAGTGAATTACCAAAGAACTATTTTAACTACAAAGGAAAGGAAATTCTTCGCTTAAGAAGTAGGTTAAGGAGCAGCGGGGAATGATAAACACTGATTTCTCTCTCTCTCTCTCTCTCTCTCTCTCTCTCTCTCTCTCTCTCTCTCTCTCTCTCTCTCTCTCTCTCTCTCTCTCTCTCAACTTTTGCAACTGAGTTTTTTCCTTTGTGTTGTTTGATATTTTTAAACTAAGCTATTCGTTTTGCCTGGTTTTGATATAGAGAATAAAATGTGAAATAAGAGACAATTGTATAAAACTCTATTTGTGTCGCAATTGCTAAGCAAGCAAGCAGAATTTCATATAAAAATAATATTCAATTTTCATTTTTATTGGAGAAACCAATTAGCAATCAGTTGAGACGGTATGTATATATATATATATATATATATATATATATATATATATATATATATATATATATATATATATATTTATATTTATATATAGGCAAAGAAGTGGAGAGATGAAGTTCCCAATCCTGTGATATGTGGGCATCACTAGCCAAAATCCCGGTCATGGCCACGGTCAGTTCACTTAGCTCTGCAAATGAGTAGCTGGCCATTAGTAACCATTCGAGGGAAAGGGGGCTCTAGAAAGGCACTGACTTCCACACTCCATTAATTCGAGGCTCAGGATGCAATGTTCGCTTTATTGACCTGCCTCCCACTCCCCTCATCTGCACATCTATGACTGTCTTTCGGTCCATCTGTCTGTCTTACTGACACATACGTCTTTTGCCCTTAGACCCCTTTTTGTGACCGCGCTTGGCATTAGAGTGCAGGGCTAGGATTACTTTGGCATACGTAAATTTCAGCCAACAAATTTTAATTCACCAAAATTTCGGGGTTTACTATGTAATTGACAATCGAAGATCGATGGATTTCTTCTGAAAATGATGAATCTCTCTCTCTCTCTCTCTCTCTCTCTCTCTCTCTCTCTCTCTCTCTCTCTCTCTCTCTCACGCACACAGATAAAAAAAAAACTATGTTTCTGTTAGCTTTACTTCCTGTTGAAGTAGGTTATAAAGAAAAGTTTGCTTTTAACATCGAATAGCGGTGCTAAGATGATGCCGGCATAGTACACCGGAGATCTATTATAATTTTAAATGAACCTGAGCAGATGCTTCGTATTTGCCCTTGTTAACAGGCATGGTTAGGTCTTTTTTAGCTCTGGATAGAACAATTAAAGATAGAACGAAGGGGATAGAAGAAGAATAACTAAAACAACCCTCGAAAAAAATCACTAATTAGAAATGCAAGAGTGATGAGATGAGGAGAGAAACGATACAAAAATAAAAGATTGCCGGGAAAAAGGTTAAAAAAGCGGAAAAACAAAGGGAAAATATGCGGGACAGGTAAATAACCACTCTCTCAATACCCCTTTTGAATGGCATAATCTTTTTATGAATTTTTTCAAAATATACGATTGGAGGCCATTTTTTCCGCAGCATTTTTGAAAAGAACCAATTAGCTAGTGGATTTTTGGTCTTCAGCTTTTTACTCACAGAAACGTTTTCCCTATTTATTTAAAAGATAGTTTATAGAGTTTTCTGAGATCAAACTAGACATTTTTAGTTTTTTTTTTTTAGAGAATGTTAGATATTGGTATTACTTTTATACGATATCTGGTTGTATATTTTTCTGCGATGTTGTAAGATATTCACATATTTATCACGGAAACCACGATATTTGTTGCATCTTTCGAGGCAGTTCGTTATTAGTAGAGTCTTTTGAAATGCTGATGTATATACGAATTTATGGTGACAACTTGGAATTCAGAACACAAGAATTGCTCCATCATCATCGGTCCTGAACCTGATCAGGAGTATGCAGTTTTAGCTGCTACTGATGCCTTATTGGTTAATGAGGGGAGCCTCTTAACCAATCATAGGGACGAAGCTGAACTACTTTCAAAGGCCTTTGATGCTGATCAGTTTTCGGGTGATGGGGTGCGTTCGCGTCTAGAGACGCTATGAAAAACGTAGCTAATTTTGGCGTTTGGGTTTGCAGAGATCCAGATGGATCCTCCTCCCATTACATTTAAAACAAGTAAAAAATGCGCCGAAGTTTCTTCGGCGGAATCGAATTTTCTGTACAGCGTATTACGCTGTATGAAACTTTCAGCCACGGTCCATGAAACTCTTAGCCGCGGCCCATGAAATCGGCCACGGTCCGGTGATGGCCTCAGCCACGGCCCCTGAAACTCTTAGCTGCGGCCCATTAAGCTCAGCCACGGCCCGGTGGTGGCCTGTGTTGTTGGCACCTATAGCGCTGCCAGAAGTACGAGTATGGCTAACTTTAACCTTACATAAAATAAAAGCTACTGAGGCTAGAGAACTGCAATTTGGTATGTTTGATGATTGGAGGGTGGATGATCAATACACCAATTTGCAGCCCTCCAACCTCAGCAGTTTTTAAGATCTGAGGGCGGACAGAAAAACTGCGGAGGGACAGACAAAGCCATCTCAATAGTTTTCTTTTACAGAAAACTAAAAATGCCTGAAAGTATGTTTTTCTAAACGGTCCGCAAGGTGACATGAATGCAACTTTTAAAAGGTAACAGGCTAATCTTACTCAACGGTTGTTTCGAAGGTTTTTATGTGGATCTATAAGTCCAGAGGTATGTACTTTAATACAACTTTTGCTTCAATGCAACGAGCATGCATGCATGCACGAAACGGGTAGGTATTTGCGACAACCTCGATGTACCTTGAGTTCAGAACGTTCAAACTGAATCAGCGCTGCTGCTCTGAACTCGATAGTCATGTTCTTGATAAAGTGAGCTGTTAATGGTTATGGAGCCGATCTCCTCCGAGGCTTTTGTGTTGATGATGATTGTACTGAGCCTAGACCCATCATGTTCGATGGTCCATAGTGCAGTGTCCTGGACATGCGTTTTTTATTATCTGCTGTGATGTAAAATGTTATCTTTGTAAATAAGAGTGCAGCATAAAGATGTTGCAACTCTGTTTATAGCTATTCGATGTCCTGTAATGCAGAATGAAGTATATATGAGAGATTTATTAAAAGAAGTTTGAAATAGGTTAGAAAGTCGTGTTGACAGGGGTTTGTGAGGCAGAACTCGACAAACAAGACTTTACCGATTGGCAGATCTTGTAACATGCTTACCCTCTATCATTCCCTCTTCATTGGTAACCCTGTATTGCATCATCTGTGGTAAAACCAAAAAAGCAGCCATATAATATATACTTAGTTTACCATTCCTTGGGAACGCTTGTTATATCTATAAATATGGTATTAATTTCCCATGCTTTTGATGAATGATTAATTTACGTAAATTGGAATCATGTGCACAGTAACTATGTTCACTGGCACCGGTCCAGTTCTTCTGTTCACCTTAGGTAGAACGGTGTTCTGTCTGTAGCCTATGTCGGTATCTTGCAGGGTTTTCGTCTTCTTGGCGCATCTGCTAAAAATTGCGACTATCAGCTTCATAACAATGTTGTATTATGATCTAGGATAATATTCAGAAGTAGATATGCTGCTTGGTTTTC
>NC_089767.1:9120149-9122649 GCF_040412425.1 Macrobrachium rosenbergii
CATTCGAGTTGAAAAGCCTTCCAAGTTTATTTCTTGGTCAAATAAATCCATTTTATAAAAAAAATCTTCAAGAGCCTGCTCCGTAGGGGTAGGTGCACCTCAGTGCACTGTCATTACGTGTTTGTACGTCTCTTCGGCCCCAGCTGCAACCTCTCTCATTTCTTATTCTGTACTTCCGTTCATATTTTTCTTCCATCTGGCTTTCCACCTTCTCTAAAAATTGTTTTGCATTACTTACTGGTTTGTTTTCCTCTTGTTAGCCTTTCTAACCTTCTTACTGTCCCTTTCAGCAGTGAATGACCCCAGGTCCAACCCTGGCTTTGGCATTTCTTATACTGTACTTATTTTTGTCAAACGTTCATTTTTCTATTTTTTTATACTTCCATCTGGCTTTCCACCCTCTCTAAAAATTGTTTCTGGTGCAATTGTCGCGGTTTGAGGTCGAAACCTAAGTTCTAAACTTGACGATTGTTAAAGAAGACACCTAAACAGAGAAGGAAAGAAATGAATTTGACAATAACCTCTCTTTTATTGTCAAATTTTATGAATATTTACGTATGACCGAACCTTTCAGCACTGAATGACCCAGTAGGTCCCAGTGCTTGAGGATGAAGCCTTCTTTATTTCACTGGAGTTGGAAGCCATGGCAAAACGATTTAAAATATAATTGCAGCAAATCCTATATGCTATTCTATTCTATTCTAGAATCTGTTACCAAGGCCTTATTTTTGTCGCAATGGGCTGGAAACAGCTGTAAATGAATTAAGGCCGTTTTTCTACTTATTATTAAAAGTTTATACTGTTAAATTCTTCAGAAACAGGAAGTTGTTCACTTGTTGCAATTCATGGCCGCGGGGATTCCCAACCTCTTCTGGTGTGTGGTGTTGAGGCCTCCAAGGCCACCTTCACGTTTCTCCACCCAATGCAATCACTGTGCATGTGTTAGCTTCTGCCTCAGTAGGTGATGAAAAGTCAGACAATTCCTAGTTTCATGGATTCCGAAAGAAAAGTTGTAGTGAAGTTGGCAATTACGCATCTGCGCTCCAGAAGAGTGTTTTTTACGCTGTCCGTTTCCACTCATATATAAAACAAGTAAAAAATGCGCCGAAGTGTCTGCGGCGCAGTCGAGTTTTCTGTACAGGGTATAATGCTGTATTAAACTCTCAGTCACGGCCCATGAAGCTGTCAGCCACAGCGCTGTGGTAGCCTGTGTTGTTGGCACCTATAGCGGTCCCAGACGCACGGTCATGGCTAATTTTTACCGTAAATCAAATACAAACTACTGAGGCTAGAGGGCTGCAATTTGGTATGTTTGATGATTGGAGGGTCGATGATCAACATACCAATTTGCAGCCCTCTAGCCTCAGTAGTTTTTAAGATCTGAGGGCGGACGGACAGACAGACAAAAAGCCACCTCAATAGTTTTATTTTACAGAAAACTAATAACTAGTAAGATTTTTATGTTTCAGAAGAATCATTTTTTTCAGTGTTGCCAGCAAGTCTAAAATATTTGCGGACGTTTCATTGAATTATTAAGAAGTTTAAAAATGGAGCAGTGGACCTCGACCTCACCGCAGCAAAATCCCATGAAATTTATGAAGACGCTGAGAAAAAGGCGGGTCTGCTGCCTGTTCTGACAGTTCAGATTTGAAACTGTTTTCTTTTTCCACGACCAGCGATCAGTCAGGCTTCTTCCAACCTTTTTGGTTTCTGGCATTTTTGTCTCAGGCGTTTACTTTCTTTTGAAATACTTCATGTTCCTGTTTAGAGCAACTCTGATGACTGTACTTAAAGGTTCTATCCCTAACCTCTGGGTCCGGACCTAAAAATGGAACGCCTAGGCTATTTGCTTGTATTGGTAACGTGTCTGTGAATTATTATTATTACGTCAGATAAAACTTTTGTCGTTTATTCCTGTATTGACTAGTATTGTCTTGCCTTTTGCATTTCACTATCTCAATTTTTATTCAGCATAAGTAGCTATATGTACAATTACTTAAAAATGTCTTATCTAAGATTGGTAGGATGGGCCTTTCGCTTCTTACTGGGAATTTTTTGTCATATCGGTATTATAATGATATACATTTCCATATTAAGAATGAAGCTGTATATCACTTATTAAAGGTAATATTTGCCACATTACTTTCCGTAAGATAAGACTCCAATTGGTGCTCGAATATTTATCATACAGAATTTGGGGGTTGTCGACAAGATAGCGTATAGAAATCATAAAAATCTCAAGCTTTGATGAGAAATGAAATTACCCTTTCTTAAGAATTTACATGGTAGTTCCTTGCATTTTCTAAACAGTTGATGGAGCAGAATCACAAATACTTGAATATTTTATTTTTATAGTGATAATGGTAATGATAATTATTTTTTTCCAGTGGTTCTGGAGTAGTAATGTATTAATTTATTAAAGTTCTGCTGCGGACTTGAACCTTGAGTCGACCAAATTGCCTTGTATATCACTGCAGTACCATCCTCCCACCCCACCCAT
>NC_089767.1:9127649-9132649 GCF_040412425.1 Macrobrachium rosenbergii
TATGTAAACAAGCTCTCTTAGCTGTAACTGGTTCAACAGAACATGATTTTATTTCATCATAGTGTGTTCAGTGTTAATATTCAGGACGTCATAGACGATATTCGGTGTAAGGAAGATGTATTTACGTGATTGTTTATACTTTGCCTAATTTCCTGCCTAGTACCTTCCAGGTAAAAAAAGGCATTGCATTTGCCTGTTTTCTTATGAATTTGTTAAATGAATTTCTCTGTCTTTTTTAAAATTATGTCGAAATCTTCTTTCCTTGAAAATATAAAGCTAGACACATTCATATTTACAATAATGCGATTAAAATGTAGGAGTAGACTCAAAAATGTTTCCTGAATTTGACATGAATTCGACTTCCACTTAGTCTTCATAAAACAACTTTTTTAAAAATTTATTCTTTTTCAAAATTTTGTTCATGCTTGTATTTTTACATTTTGGCTTTATATTCTTTTTTGGCTTTTCTGAATTTCCCTTTTATTTCTTTTATTAAGCTCTGCATCATGTCTTTTATACCTTCTTTATAGCTCCTTCATTTTTATTGCAATCGACAGATATTTTTCAAAGTAACATAATTTCATCATTGTTCACATTCCTTTTGTTTTATTTCTTGTGCTTTAGTCTGACTACTTCCTTTTCTGTATGTTAGATACATATATATATATATATATATATATATATATATATATATATATATATATATATATATATATATATATATATATATATATAATATATGTATATATATATATATATTATATATATATATATATATATATATATGTATATATATATACTATATATATGTATGTATGTATGTATGTATGTATGTATGTATATATATATATATATATATATATATATATATATATATATATATATATATATATATATATATATATATATATATATATATATATATATATATATATATATATATATCCAGAGAAGACGGACGAAAACCACACATCACTAGGCTGTCTTATTTATTTTAAAACCAACGTTTCGTAATTTTGTACTGAATTACATCTTCAGGGCTGTGCACAAGAAAAGATAAAAACATAAAAACAGTTATAAGTACAGTCTTAGAATACGTTTAAAATGTTACAGTAAAAAATGAAATAAATAAGAATAAAAACACAACCAACCTAGAGGTGAAATAGTATGGAACTAAATGGAAAGAAGCCACCACAGTAAGGAGTTAAGCTAAATACAGTTGACCAGCGGATGTATGAGTATTTAATGATGGTACAAGTTGTTTGATAAATAACATCTCTAAAATTGTTAAGTCTTGAGGGTTGGCAGTATGACCGATGACGCTAAAATCTTTGTTCTCAATGTAGGTTTTACATTGTTTTGAATGGTTCCTGATGTTGGAGTGCTCTGGGTTTGAGATTCTGCTACCTGTGCGGAAACTAATTCCCCGATGTGAATCAATGCGCACCTTAAGAAGCCTACTGGTGGATCCCACGTAAATCCCTGAAATACATTTAGGGCAATTATATTTGTAGATGACACCAGAGGACATATAAGGGCACAGCTGATCCTTTACCTTAAACAAAGAGCCAATACTTAGAGGATTTTTGGGAATTAATTTGGCTGATATGGCTGGGAAATGTTCATGAATAATTTTCGTAAATCTTTTTTGAAAGGTTAAGTCACTGATATATGGAAAGGTTGCAAAGAAATTAATTTTTTGTACTGTTAGGACTTCAGGTCTTTTAGAGAAATGCTTATTTAGTAACTGGTTTAACTTTCTATATACTAGCCTGGAAGGAAAACAGTTACCTCTAAAGAAGTTAACTAGAAATAAAATCTCATTATGAAAGGCATTCCAGTTAGATGTGAGGACCAGTGCTCTATTAAGAAGGGTAAAAATGGAATTAATCTTAAAATTAAAATAACAGCTGCTATAAAAATTAGATCCGAGTCCTGTAAAAGTTTTCTTTCTAAAAATCGTGGTGTTAAAAGAATTATCTTGTCTATAAACTTGAACGTCCAGGAATGACAGGCAGTTGTTCTCCTCTTTTTCAATAGTAAATTTCATGTTCGGGTGTAAAGTATTCACGTAGTCAAGGAAGAGATCAGCCTCGTATTCACCCTTGAAGAGAACGAACGTATCATCGACATACCTAGAATAAAAAGAGGATGAAATCTTAGAAGGCAATCGTCGAGCATGCGCTCCTCCAGGAGCACATGAAGATGTTAGCGAACGTTCGCTAACATCTTCATGTGCTCCCTGGAGGAGCGCATGCTCGACGATTGCCCTCTAAGATTTCATCCTCTTTTTTAGCTAACATCTTCATGTGCTCCCTGGAGGAGCGCATGCTCGACGATTGCCTTCTAAGATTTCATCCTCTTTTTTATTCTAGGTATGTCGATGATACGTTCGTTCTCTTCAAGGGTGAATACGAGGCTGATCTCTTCCTTGACTACGTGAATACTTTACACCCGAACATGAAATTTACTATAGAAAAGAGGAGAACAACTGCCTGTCATTCCTGGACGTTCAAGTTTATAGACAAGATAATTCTTTTAACACCACGATTTTTAGAAAGAAAACTTTTACAGGACTCGATCTAATTTTTATAGCAGCTGTTATTTTAATTTTAAGATTAATTCCATTTTTACCCTTCTTAATAGAGCACTGGTCCTCACATCTAACTGGAATGCCTTTCATAAAGAGATTTTATTTCTAGTTAACTTCTTTAGAGGTAACTGTTTTCCTTCCAGGCTAGTATATAGAAAGTTAAACCAGTTACTAAATAAGCATTTCTCTAAAAGACCTGAAGTCCTAACAGTACAAAAATTAATTTCTTTGCAACCTTTCCATATATCAGTGACTTAACCTTTCAAAAAAAGATTTACGAAAATTATTCATGAACATTTCCCAGCCATATCAGCCAAATTAATTCCCAAAAATCCTCTAAGTATTGGCTCTTTGTTTAAGGTAAAGGATCAGCTGTGCCCTTATATGTCCTCTGGTGTCATCTACAAATATACTTGCCCTAAATGTATTTCAGGGATTTACGTGGGATCCACCAGTAGGCTTCTTAAGGTGCGCATTGATTCACATCGGGGAATTAGTTTCCGCACAGGTAGCAGAATCTCAAACCCAGAGCACTCCAACATCAGGAACCATTCAAAACAATGTAAAACCTACATTGAGAACAAAGATTTTAGCGTCATCGGTCATACTGCCAACCCTCAAGACTTAACAATCTTAGAGTCGTTATTTATCAAACAACTTGTACCATCATTAAATACTCATACATCCGCTGGTCAACTGTATTTAGCTTAATTCCTTACTGTGGTGGCTTCTTTCCATTTAGTTCCATACTATTTCACCTCTAGGTTGGTTGTGTTTTTATTCTTATTTATTTCATTTTTACTGTAACATTTTAAACGTATTCTAAGACTGTACTTATAACTGTTTTTATGTTTTTATCTTTTCTTGTGCACAGCCCTGAAGATGTAATTCAGTACAAAATTACGAAACGTTGGTTTTAAAATAAATAAGACAGCCTAGTGATGTGTGGTTTTCGTCCGTCTTCCTCTGGATATGCTTCCTGGAGTATTTCCCTGTTCCTGTATCACTATATATATATATATATATATATATATATATATATATATATATATATATATATATATATATATATATATATATATATATATATATATATATATATTCATATTCTTACAGATTGAGTCTCATGGGAGGAATGCACACACTGCCAAAGGTGCCAACAGAGGACACCAAAATGTAACAAAAACTGAAGGGCTGGGTGTTGACTTACCTTGTTTTCAATAATCGAATTAGAGAATGGAAGGTTGCCATGGGAAATAAGTCACTGGTTACATTACAATGAATTTATTGACACATGAAGCAATCAAAAATGGTTCTGGAACTGAGGATCCAGCAGGCAATCAAAATGAAAGATGGAAATGACGAGGACGTAATTAGAAATCGTAATAAGGCTTGAATTAATCTCAGTTAACTGGCTCTTGTGCACAATGGGGGAATGCTATCCAGACTTTCTTGATTATCAAAATGGCAGTACTCCTAAAATGATTTGATTCACAAGGCGGGGTCGACTGGGCGGAAGAGTAGCAGGACTCCTGGAAAATAAATCCAGGATTAGCGTTCTAGTACGTAGAATTTCTCTCACATGAAAAATTATGCACTATGGAAGTAATGGATCAGTTAAAGTTATTTGCCCTTGGTTAACACTATGGTGAGAATAATCCAATGCTGATCACTGAATTGAATTAAACTGCGGTTAGGACAAGTCATGGGGTGAGTTATGGGCGGCTTTATCGGTAGATTTAGCTTAACAAAAGGGTCTTTATTTAGGAGAATGAAAAGTGAAAATTCGAAAAATATCAGAGAGAAATTCACGGAGAGAAACAGAACTGGCTTGGAGACTAATTGCTTCTGACGTACCTTATGTCTATTGATGTTTTGAGCTCTGAACATGTGAGGCATGGCCGTCCGGATTCATCATCCACTACCAGTGGAAGAAGAAAATGGAAGGTGCGACTGCACGCATTGCTAGCTAGGTACGGAGTGTCGTGTTTTCGAGTCGAAAGCACTCCCTTGTTGTGCTTGCTTCCAATCTGCGGGCATCAGTCATCTGCAAAAAGTCACACAGCCAGCAAAAGGGGCTATGGAAAATAGGTCTTATGGTTAGGAACTTAAAGGTTAAGCTCCTAGTCTTACCTACAGCCTGTTTTCGTCCCTTGGAACTAACGGACAAGCCACGCCTATAAATCACGTGATGGGGGTTGTGAATGGGGGGAAAACTAAGGTGTCATTGTCCTATCCCAGGTCAGGTGACGGGGGGCGTTTTCTCAGGCCTATGTGAGTTCAAATTCTGGGCAAACATCTTCCTTCCTGCCACTAAAGCTAGCCTATAAGTTAGCTGAGAAGCACTTTTGTTCAGAAATTTCGATTTCTTATCTGGCAGACTAAGAGGGATGAATGAAAATACGTG
>NC_089767.1:9137649-9152649 GCF_040412425.1 Macrobrachium rosenbergii
TCAGAAATCGAAATAAGTCATTAGGCATATTTAAATAAAGGATTTATGTATATATATATTTTCTATGTATATATAGTATATGCATGTATGTATGTATTGTCATGGGTAATCAATTAGCATGTTAATATATGCCCTTGTTTCGTTTCAAGCACTGATAGCAATGCTCTCTACGATTTATTCAGTGTACAGAGAGAGAGAGAGAGAGAGAGAGAGAGAGAGAGAGAGAGAGAGAGTCAAAATACGGATACTGATCGAGATTAAAGTGTGAAGTGATTAGGGGCGAGGGTACTTTGTAGAGGGACGCTCTCTGGACCTCTCCTTTGGGAGATTTGGGGAAGGGGAGAGTAGGATGCTTGATGCTGCTCACGCTTACTCTCTCTCTCTCTCTCTCTCTCTCTCTCTCTCTCTCTCTCTCTCTCTCTCTCTCTCTCTCTCTCTCTCTCTCTCATATATATATATATATATATATATATATATATATATATATATATATATATATATATATATATATATATGTTTGTGTGTGTGTGTGGGTGTGTGTGCGTAGACTAAATGGTATGAGCTTTTAGTCATATGTGACATATAAGGTGCTCCCTGTAATCACTGATACATTAGCATCGATATCTTATCAGCTCCTCACTTACATCAGTAACACACACAATATGTAATTAATCCAAACCCTGAAGTTTCTGCTTCCCCTCATCCTTGAAATGAACCTCTGCATCCCCCTCCCAGCCTACTTTTTTTCCTCTCCTATGCCATGTCCTTCGTCAAATCCTCTGTCACTCTTTTCCCCACCAGCTGATCGATTTTTCAAAGGAGTGGGTGGGGAGGGGATAGGGGGGTCGGGAAAAGGGGAGGTATGAGGTAGAAGTTTGGTAATACAACAGTAGATGGACGTGGGTGCTCAACCATAAAGGGAGAGAAGCCGAAGGAAGGGGGACATGGTGAAAGGGTGGAGGGAAAGTCCAAAGGGAGGGAAGGAGGGACCCCTAGGTGGAGGGGACTTTATAGAGAAAGAACAAAAATATGTCCCCTCACTAAATGAAAGTAGCATCTGGGTTCCCATTGAAATCATCTTTCCATCTCTGACGCGCATGCCCGCAGCAACTTTTCCCAATTTTTTCTCATTCGCTTTTCTGTGTACTGCCTCGGTGTTCTTTAGTCTCTGTGCGAAAGAGAATGCTGATATCACTTCATTGGTAACAAAGAAATAAACAGTTGTAATGTTATTAGCAACACTTTTGAGTATTTTCAGTAACTCTCAGGTTTTTACGGAATATATGCTTGTAGAATGGTACACTTAATATTAACTTCTCTCTCTCTCTCTCTCTCTCTCTCTCTCTCTCTCTCTCTCTCTCTCTCTCTCTCTCTCTCTCTCTCTCTGGATTGCATTTCTATTAACGGACAAAGCGGGTCGATTGTCCTCTGAGGATTCGTAATTAAAAGGGATTTGCTCAGATTAGCTTTTCCAGGTTGTTGATGATTTCAGTTTTCTGTTAAGGGGTAAAAATATAACTTTTTTGAGGGAATATATAACAGGAAACGGGATCCAGTGAAAAAACATAGACTTGAACACATCCTGTAATTTTACATTTTAACTGGACCTGAAGGCTTCCTATTCTAAAACGTTATGTTTTCGGGAGTAATGACGGCTAAAACTGAACTCATGGCGAGTTGAAGTGTGTAAACGATACTGCGTTCTTTAGAAATGTGCTAAATGAAGGCATTAAAAGTGTTTCTCATGATGTCTGGAGAACTTAACACACTAGTACGTTTTGTTTCCCCTGTTGACTACCATCCATCCACAAAACAGGAAAATGCGTAAATTAAGAAAACGAGGAAATATTAAATTTGTAAAAGTCACCGTCTTCAGAATCACACGCCGATCTGGGCCGAAATCATAGTCAGGCACTCTAGAGAAAGAGAAAGAGAGAATGTCCTCTAAAATATTCCCTCTCTCCCCAGAAAATTAACTCCTCTTTCCCGTTCTCTTAAAAATGTTTTTATAATAGGCTAAGAAAGAAAAAACAAAATTAAAACAAACATTTTATTGACATCTTTATATTTGATTTTGTTTCTATTTCTGTGACTGTATGTGCGTCAGTGTGTTTATTAATTGGCTCCATTTATAGCTGAATGATAAGATGGTCAGAATAATAAGGCCTGAATATAAGGTCTGAATATAAGGCCTACGAATATAGGGTTGGAATTGAAATAGTTGAATAATAATTCCCTGTATGCACTTTAAAATGTTCGTAAAAGATCTTTACAATAATTGACACTATGAACGTAAATTAAGTAAAATTCCTTTCATAAAATATAGGAAATTTTTATATAATAAACTGATTAACAGTCTTAAGCTACCGTAAATGTTAAGGTGTCAGTTCATTATAGTAAAATAACAATAAACAAAGAAAGTGACATGGCTTGATACAAAAGAAATTCGTAACAGGTCACATCATTTGTTTTGGTCATAGTTTTAGCAGTCTTGACTAACGTTACGACTACAGATGGAGCTTGTATGCGTATTTTTGGCAGGTACTGAAAATTCAGGCCAAATAGTAATTTAAATATAAACTAACCTAATAAAGCACGTTTAGTCGATGAATATTTTCCATGTAAGCAGATTCTAAAAATGGATATTACCCTAAGGTATATAGTGATTATATGTTAAATACCTTCACTTGCTCTCAAGTGCTGTGGTTGAAATTTGCGCTATATATATATATATATATATATATATATATATATATATATATATATATATATATATATATATATATATATATATATATATATATATATATATATATATATATATATATATATATATACCATTAAGTAATTTGTAATATTATATATATATATATATATATATATATATATATATATATATATATATATATATATATATATATATATATATATAGACTCATATGTATATATGTATGCGTGTGCGCGCTAGTGTTTATATGTTTGTGAGTACATGTGTGTGATGATTGTATGTGTGTAAGTTTTCCACGCGCCTACCCGTCTTCTCTATAGAAGATTAAATTAGTGAGGTCCTTGGCTTGACAGACCTCAACTGCCTATAGAGAGAATTCTAGTGAATGCCATACGCAGATACAGGAGCTGTACAATCGAGCCGCTAGCCCTTGATCTTTTCTTAACATTCTGATCCTCTTAACGTTTCCTTTGAAATCCTCCCTGGAGGCTCCTGGCCCTTAATTCTGGTTTCTGTCACTCTGCCTTCGTTCTTCCCTTCGTCTCGTCTTCATTACAACAGCTTTTGGCAGTGTTTAGAGTTTGCTGTGCCCTCCATTTCTGAATGTTGTTTATGGCAGTTTGTATTTGCTGATAGCGACGTTTACCGGTAATGCTCTTGCCGATTTGTATATTTCAATTTCTGACTTCTAATATGGCATTATTTAATTGATGTTTTTGTCAATGGATTATCTGCACTTGATGTTAGTATTTGTTTTCCAACATTGACAGTTGCAGTTTACTGCTCATGGCAGTTTGTGCCTGCTAGGCTTGGATACTCTGATTGCTGAATAATTTATGTGATTCTGACTGGTATGGAAGAGTGGGTCCGTTTCCTATGTACTTATGCAGATAGGTACTATGTTATGGATATCTGCTATTGAGGATTTAAGAAGTTGGCTCGTACTGCTTAGATATCTCTCTGCCTCTGTCTTCTATCCACGGCAGTTTTGTTTCCACTGTCACTTGTGGGCTTTGCTTGCCTTTCCAGGTCGATCTCAAAGTGCTTAGCAACACGTTTTTCGCATGGTCAATGTGAACATGGGAATTATGCGCTTTTCACAATGTTCAGTAATATTAACAATACTGTTATCATTGTTACCGCAGGGGTGGTTATTCTTATCGATATTATTTATTAGAAGTAGTAGTAGTAGTAGTGGCAGTAGTATTTTGAGCGACTTCGTTCGATATTGGGTCTTCTGTTCTTCTCATATCAGATGTTATTGTGTCTGCTTCTCGCATATTATTCCCATACACATACACAATTCTATAATAATTCTATATACAGTATATATATATATATATATATATATATATATATATATATATATATATTATATATATGTATATATATATGTATGTATATATATGTGTGTGTGTGTGTGTGTATGTACACACAGAAACACATGTGTTTGGGAATAATATGCGAGAAGCCTACACAATAACATCTGATATGAGAAGAACAGAAACCCAATATCGAACGAAGTCGCTCAAAATACTACTGCCACTACTACAACTTCTACTTATAATAAATAATATCGATAATAATAACCCCCTGCGATAACAATGGTAACAGTATTATTAATATCATTGAATATTGTGAAAAACGCATAATTCTCATGTTCACACTGACCATGCAAAAACCGTGTTGCTTATGCACTTTGAGATCGACTTGGAAGGGCAAGCAAAGCCGTGGATAGAAGACAGAGGCAGAGAGTACGAGCCAACTTCTTAAATCCTCAATAGCAGATATCCATAGCATAGTACCTATATATACGAGTATATATATATATGTAATTCTAGTAGCCACAATGCCCCTCTTAACTTCTGGTAAAAGTGACCAGTGGACTCTACATATATATATATATATATATATATATATATATATATATATATATATATATATATATATATATATATATATATATATATATATATATATATATATATATATATATATATATATATATATATATGTGTGTGTGTATATATATATATATATATATATATATATATATATATATATATATATATATATATAATATGTGTGTGCGTGTGTTTGTGCGTGTGCTCTTAGAAAGGGCTATGATCATGCTTCACTTTCCAAAATCATTTATTTTTATGGAATAGCCGATAGGCCAGATAGCCTATTACCTTTATTTTGTCTGACCTAACTTGATCCCCGCACCCACCTAAAAAAAAAAAAAAGAAAAGGGTGATCAGGGGGACCGTGTTTTGAGCGAAAGTCCTATATGTAAGTTTAAGGTATATATGTTTAGGCATTTTACAATTAACTTATTAAAATTGTAGAAAAAATATATCCAAGAGATAATAGCAACTTCACTCCCAGCTGTGCAACTTGTGCGCTAAGTAAGTCAAGCCTAACGCAACCCACAATTTGATGAAGAATCCCAATAATATTGAGACCATACTTAAAATTTCATCTTCATGTGGACCAAGAAATTAGTAACAAGAAAGCGTGTTCTTTTTGCACAAGTAAAGTAAGAGCAAAAGAGCACATTTTCTCATTACTTACTAATCTCTTGGGCCACATGAAGATGAAATTTTATGTATGGTCTCAATATTATTGGGATTCTTCATCAAATTGTGGGTAGCGTTCGGCTTGACTTACTCTTGCGCGCGAGTTGCATAGCTGAGAGTGAAGTTGCTATTATTGCTTGGATTTATTGTCTTTACAGTTTCGCTTTTGCGGGACAGGACACGACTTCCCCTCGTGAAATACTGGCATGGAAAAAGTTTGAAAGCTAGAAAGATGATATATAATGAACGATGTCCAATACTGAGGGAAAAAATCCCAGCAAATTCCGTATAGTTCTCCATGACCTACCACCGGTCGAACCCCTGCGTCCCCCTTACAAATTCCCCTCAGATTGACCCTCGCGAGTAAAAAATACCCTTTTGTAGTGTCCGCACAGCCCAGTCTCCCCTCCCCCCATCAAATTCATAGTCCGGCTCGCGACCCCATTCACGCTGATTTCCGCTCAGCCCCATTTTCCTTCCCCCTCACTTCCCTTCCCCTTCCCCCTCTTCCCTCTTCCCTCTTCCCTCCGAAACACATCGCCTGCTGTCCTTCACTCCTCTCTCTCGCACCCCCGATCATTGTATATTCATCTCCCTCCTCTTGCATTTTTGAATATGTCATTTTATCATTTGGTGTATTGCTCCCCCCTTTTGGGGCTCCCTGCTTCTTCTACGGTGCTGTCTCTTTGTCACGCTTAGCACATATCAAAAGTGGAGCCTATGTAGTAGAGAGAGAGAGAGAGAGAGAGAGAGAGAGAGAGAGAGAGAGAGAGAGAGAGAGAGAGAGAAGCAGAGAGAAGACAGACAGAGCAGGTGTGACTGGTGTTTAACGAGCATAACCAGTGCAAAAGTACATACGCACGCAGACACAATCTTTTCACTTCTAGGCTGTTGCCTTTATTTATGTGTGGTGTGTGTGTGTATATATATATATATATATATATATATATATATATATATATATATATATATATATATATATATATATATATATATATATATATATATATATATATATATATATATATATATATATATATATATATATATATAATATATATATATATATATATATATATATATATATATATATATATATATATATATATATATATATATATATATATATATATATATATATATATATATATACACACACACACACACACACACACACACTCACATAAATAGTAATATAAGACACAATTAAAGTTTCAGGTCCTATCCTGTTGTCAGATATGAGCAGTTTAAAAGTGGGTCTAGATGGGGATTCCCGACCTTATGGACGTTACGCACCATCTATTAGCTCGGACCAAGATACCTTTATTCTTTATACTAACTTGGAGCCCAGTGATGAAAGAAACTCGCCCTGAGCTGGAAGATAACAAGTTTAACCCCTTTGTTCATTACCCGTCGATTATCGTTGCTACACAAACACAAAATAAAAACTTGAAGATATATATATATATATATATATATATATATATATATATATATATATATATATATATATATATATATATATATATATATATATATATATATATATAGTTTATTCATACGATGCACTCACATTTATACGTGCTTGCTTGGATTTATTTCGCGTTAGAAAAGTCAGTAGAGTATAAAAACCATTTAGAAAATGGTTATTTACCGTTCATTTTTATGTCACAGATAAATACTGTTGGTCCTTGAGAAAGAACGGAGAAAAATGTTATAGATAAAGCTTATGTGGATTTTTCAAGCATTTGTTTTTGCCGACCTCTTTTTGCGCTTTTAATAAAGAAAGGAAAAATCATTACTTCATGTTTTCGGAATTTTAAAGTTAGAATTTTTGAGGCAGCTTCCAGGAAACGCAGTTTTGAGCTGACCTAAGATTTTATCTTTTGGAGCAAAGCGATAAAACTCCCAAATGGAAAATCTACGTCAAAATTAAAGCAAGGAAAAGAGCAAACAATGGTATGGCTGAGTGAGGTAGAGCTTCCCTGTTTTAAAATTGATGAGCTGGCGAGAGTAGGATACCTCCATGTTTATCTCTTCTCGTCTGGAATTCCAGGAATATATCAAAACTTTTCCAGATTCTTATATAGGCTACACATGGAGGTATTATTCTTTTTGTGTATATATTGTATGCAATTGTTTTTATTCTTATCGATATAAATTCGTGTATATACATGTAAAATTGTCTTTGCAAGAACAGGATTTTATGAATCCTTGAATAATGTGCTTGAGTTGACTTTTACTGAATTCAGTGAAGGCATTCATTTGTAAAAAGATTTATTTATATGCAAAGAAAATACATAAAAGCTTATAATATCCCTCTTAATTTTTTTAGAGGGGAAGAATAAAGGTGAAGATCTTTGCTGCATCATTTTTCATTGTATTTTGATTCGATTTGTTTTATATTTGTAAATGCAAAACTATTGAAATGGCGCACTCTTTGAAGGCTGCATATGCCACGAATGTGAATCACATTTGTTTATGCACAGATAGTTTTGCATAATATTTTCACGGATGGCTTGCCGCAAATCCTACAGAGAAAAGAAACGGAAAGGAACAGAATGAAACAGGAGCAAGATTTCAGCAGGAAAGGTCATTTTCCTTGTCTTCCGCCTTTTTCTCTCGCGCTCGTTCTCGCGAAAATGTCATTTCCATTTGCCGTTCGTAAAAATATCCTCTTCCATCCAGGGTTAAATTCACTCCAGCACAGATAAACGTTCCCTTAATGATCTTGTACTTTTAGCCTCACGGGTGCTCTCTGAGGCCTCATGCAAATTCTCCCAAACAACTCTTCGCTGATCGTGAGGCTTTTAGCTGCGGATGCAGCAGGTGTCGCTTTTGCATACGGGATTAGATATGCGTGTTTATGTCTGCGTCTCTATATGCCTCGGAGACTCGTGCACTGCAATTTTATTTGTCCTTCCACAGACAAGAAATTATTTTCGAACTGAGTGAAATTTCGTCTAGAAGAATCCTTACTCACATCATGCCCCTGTACCTAAAATTCCGTATATTTCATTTTTTCTTTCTAATTCTTTCAAATTACAATATGAAATGTACTCAGTGCTTTGTCCTAATTTAAAGTTTGTGCCGTTTTTCATTTATGAATTATAATTGAAAGGTCTAGAGATAGCTCCACTTTCATCTCTTATGTTGGCACGCGAAAGTGCGGAGACCTGTGTTTAGGATATCATTGTTATGGCGATTATTTCGGGAAAGGCCTGATTGATGAATGACGCATATGCCGGAGCAGTGGCGTAATTTGCTTTTAGAACTTAATCACTACTGTGTATCTGCTTCTAATCCTGCTACCGTGATCGATGATGAGGGAGTGAGAAGACCAATAAAGCTGCCTTCAGTATCAGGGTTTGTGCGTGCACGGCAGCAAAAACAATCACGCATTTTTTTTATCTCCATGAAACAGAGAAATATGGGATGGTGGGTGAGGGAGGGAGACGAAACGGCGGAAGGGAGGCAGTTAACAAGGTGTAATTACTTCCCTCCCTGAGCAATATACCAACTCACGGTTTTAGTGTAATTCCTATTAAAGTGAAGGAAAGGGGACGAGAGAGAGAGAGAGAGAGAGAGAGAGAGAGAGAGAGAGAGAGAGAGGCAGTAAACCATTACAATAAAAAAAAGATTCAGGACCGAATACAGAGGAAACTACATGGAGCTGAAACGCAGAAACGGCAAAGTTAATAAAGAGATGAAATAAAGGATAAAAAAAAAACTTTTGTCGTGGATACATCACGTGGTCAGAAAGATTATAAAGAATCTTGTTGCTAGTATCTATGATTTAAGAGTAACAACCTGGGCACATCCAAGCATGAAAGCGTTAAGTTATTTGAAAACATTGTTTAGAGTCTGTAATGTTTTCTGTTGAGACAAATTCGTCGCGAGATTTGATGGAGATCCATTAACACAATTTTTCTTTATTACAATGACTGGTGCAGGTTATAACTTTTTTGCAAGAAATGTTTAGCTTATTTGTGATCTGTAATCTTTAATTTATTTAATTTTTTATGACCAAGTGAAATCAATTCTGGAAGTCTTTTGGAGTAAAGACGTCGCGGATTGTAGCAGAATATAAGAAGACGATTGGACTGAAGTTAAAAAGTTATCTCGTGATTTCTTCACTTTATTTTACTCCAGTTCTTCGGTATATCTCGAAGGATTAAAGCCTTCTTTTGCCATTCCTCCCCTTGATGAAGCACAGTTACCAAGAGGAATCTTGAGGGCTTTTGATTCGATTTATTGAGGGTGAGGGGAAAAATCTTTTTGCCACCCGGAGATATATCCCCTTGCCGCGAGAGGGGAGATTTCTTTAAAACCAATTGAGAGAGAGAGAGAGAGAGAGAGAGAGAGAGAGAGAGAGAGAGAGAGAGTTGAAATGTAAGCGAGGCTTGTCAGCTCCAGCGATTTGAGGGGGGTTGTAGGGTTAGGGATGAGAATTCAGATGTTATGTGACTTAGCTGGTGCAGAAATCGGAAAGAAAGTGAAAAGAAATATGTGGGTGCGAGGTTTGATCAATGGTTGCGATTATAGTCGTCAATTCTTCTTACATATGGAAACTAAGATAGGGATAAACAGCAACAAAGCTTGTTAAGCATTTGGACAAGTCTCCTTTGCATAAATGAAACCTCATACATTCAACTGTGTCAACATTAATGCACGATCCCTGACAGTTATGAGTTATATTTAATTTTTTATAATTACGAGTTACGTTCGTTTGGTTTTGCGTGTACGGCACGTAGTTCTCGTACTAGCTTTATTTCGTCAATTTTGTTAAGTATTCGTGATGAATAGTTCAATTGTTTCCTGCTATCAATCTTTCTTCTCGTAAATACTGTATGCTATTTGCAATGCTTCAGATGTGCTACTTTCTGCAGACGAGGCTTAATTCCTTGAACTAATTTTGTGCTGATTTAGATGCTTTCAACGGAAATAAAACTTTAGGTTTTTTTTAGTCCATTATGTAGCCATTTTATTTTATTTTCACAGTTGTCTGAAGTTTATCACTCTGTAAGGGAAAAGCCTGTACGCCCTCCCCCTGTGCAGACTACTACTCATTTCATATTTTGTGAAGAATAGAGCATTCGTTCCTTTGATTTTCTTATCAAATGGAATTCATGTTACTTACGCTTTTAAGCTTAGTTTTAAAGTAAAATATACGATGTGAAGTTACTCTTTTACTTGCCAATGCGATTAGAGGGAAAGGGGTCATGATATGCCTCCCAAGCATTAACTGTCTATCAGTGCATGGTATTTAACGATGTTTATGGCTGATATTTTAATTATTAATTAAATTTTCAGATGATATTTTCTACTTTCCTAAATTGTACATGGTGCAACATAAGATGTCGTCAACCATTAGTTATCTTTCTTTACAATGGTGTTTCATTTAGTGTTAATTATCTTACTTTTACTGGATGGTGTTAAAGTACCGCTCTTTTCATTTTTTATTATTATTATTTCACAGTGCAAGGTCTTTGGCCGTCGATAGCAATCTAGAAGATCAATCTCTGGCAGGGTTTCATGGAAAACATTTTATAAATATATAGTTTCGAGGAACTGAAACCACTTACCTGATATTTACCGGGAGTATACAATCCACCGTTGTTCAGTTTAATCATATAGAGACGCGTATTATTTGTTTTTCTTTTGCCACTCCTCTTGATTGGAATCGTTACTTACTGAAGCTGTATCAGAACAAAATCTACTTTCTGAAACGAGTTTCGAATAGACAGCCTCGATCACGACGAGACCTTCTATCTAAATGAAATATTTGGTTATGGCGAGGTTATCCGTCAAAGGAAATGCCGTTAGCTTGTTTACTGTTCATTCCTTACGCTTACAGCTTCATCTAGTTTTCGGCCTTAAAGAAAAGCAGCATTTGTTGTCCTGGTCTTTTAAAATTAACAAATATTATTTTTTTTAGGTTGCATTCAGAGGTGAAACTAGAGGGCCCAACCTTCAAAGGCAGTCTTGAGAACTAAGTTGGAGGTAGTGTTAACCTTTAAGGAGGTTTTAGTATTTATTAGAGACCTTGGCAAGTAAAAACGATACCGAATGCTTCATTCGTTCAAACAGATCTTAAGCTAACTGTCATAGGTATTGCCATTTCCATCGGTTTTTATACTTTTTGACATATATTGAAGTAAGTATTTATGCATTTAAGGCATTTGATATAACTTCATTCCATATGGTCTCCGTTGCTGTTGACTTACTCTTCCAAAAGGTCCTTGCTTCCACCATCCCTGATATACCTTCTCTGAGAGATCTACAGTCCACCCATCGGTTGTCGTTTTATTTCCGGAGAAAAAACTTCTCTTCCACAGTTTGTTTGTTTGTTTTCTATGTCCTTCACGTATGCGAGGCGATTAAGGAGAGGGAAGTTTGTACGAGAAAGAATAGCAGGATCGAGTTTCGTTTTTACGTGGAAGGGAAGCCTATAGGCTCTGAAGAGCCTTCAGGTGTTTTTCATGTCAGAGGAAGAGGGGAGAGATGAGTTACACTGCTGGGGAGATGAGAAAACGGGAGGCTGAAGGGGGAATGGAAACTGAGAGAGAGAGAGAGAGAGAGAGAGAGAGAGAGAGAGAGGTGTTCATTAAGTTTGGAAGTGATACTTTTGAAAGAAGAGAGGATCGTGATGCTTTTTAATATCAACCTCAGCCTTTAAAGAAGAGTCTTGTTTTAGTTGCCCTTTGTATTCTTTTCCATTTGTCCGTTACATATTCTTTTGGCTTTTGGCATCCCATGAAATTGTAATACAAAATTAGAGTTGGCATAGAAACCAGCTTAGAGTTTTTATAATATAAAAAACAGAAAGATATAGAGTTAGAAATCTGATCAACGAGACATCTTTGCCCATGCGTAACCTCACCTAGTTTGTATATGTTTTCTTGAACAGTTCATGAAAAGTTACAGTACTGTTTATTGATTTCTAAAAAATTTCATTTTAACTCTGTACTTTCTAATAATTCTGGCAGTTCTCGGTACTAAACAAGCATTTATAGCTCTAAGGGCGAAACACTTTTATAGACGAGAGGGGATATCCTTTCTCTCTGGGTGACTGAGTAAAAGGATATTTCTAATGTCCGCAAATACATCTTGCTTTACTTTACGTGCTTTGGACTCTGCAGTGCCTTTTGTCTCCGTCCAGATAAATATGAACTTCATGTGTCTTCATATTTCTTGTAAAAAAAGAATAATGTGACTGCCTTGGCTGCGAAGAGATTGAAGAATTTTTATCATAGTATGAATGTTCCATAAAATACTATCCTGTAGAGAATGCAGCTTCCATTGTATATTTGATTACATGTTTTTAATTGCTTTTACATTTTATCCATAGAACAATTACAGAGAATTCCTAATTGTCGTGTTTATTTTGTATTGTTCATGGTAAAAGCTACTATTTACCTAAACTGATTTTTATTGTTATAGCACAGCCAATGGTAAATACAACATTTGTATTTGAAGTATTCTCCATGATTTGCCAGGCATGAATACATATACGTCTTGCAAACAAATAAGGAATTGAATTCTCAAGTCTTACTCTTCTCAACGAAATCATTTTCCAAGGAAAGCGATTTTTTTATATATATATAAGGAACTTTATCGTAAACGGAAGATTGGTTTCGGTATCTGAGGGAGAGAGAATATGTTGTGGATGGTTTCACCCCAGTGAGATAAGGATTACCTTTTCGAGGCAAATAACACTCACGGCTAGTGTTTTATCTCACTTCCCGAGTTCACCCCAGAGGCGACCGACATCAGTCGACTAATAACTAGGTGTTTAATTCACTGCCTAGGTGAACAGAGGCATGCTGGATTCTAGGGATCGCGCCAATTCGTCCCTCTCCCTGGTCCTAGAGTTGAACTCGAGTCGTCCAGTTGTGAGCTGAACTCGTTACCACCACCTATAGAGAGAGAGAGAGAGAGAGAGAGAGAGAGAGAGAGGGGAGGGGGGTCAGTACTGCTACTTGATACTACCGCGACAAATGTGAACAGGGATATAACTCTACGGAGAAAAATGCCTTTGTACATATTGGATAGTATTTGATGAAGAGATTAATATCAAAGGGCAGAATGACAAGTAAACAGATGGATATACGGAGAAAGACTAGATTGAAATATGTCCATCCTTTACGGAAAGAAACTTTCCAACATGAGTTCGATGTTCGCCTGAGGAAATGCCAACTGCAAAGCCATTTTTCTATGGAAGACAATCTCTCTCTCTCTCTCTCTCTCTCTCTCTCTCTCTCTCTCTCTCTCTATATATATATATATATATATATATATATATTATATATGTGTGTGTGTATGTATATATATATATATATATATATATATATATATATATATATATATATATATATAATGTATGTATATATATGTGTGTGTGTGTGTGTGTGTGTGTGTGTATGCGTATGGGTATTTATATAAATATTAGTAAAACTCAGAAAATTTGTAATTAAAAGAATATTTATTTTCTGTAGTAATATGCTCTCTGTATAATAGCAAGATACTTCACTATAAAACAACCAGCGAGTGGGCTTTCCTAAGAGTGCCTTGGAGAGCCAGTGCCACCCTGAGGCTAAAAGAGATAGATAGAGATACCCATTTCGAATAAGGGAACTATAATCCTCCTACATACATTTCGTAACTCGAGGATATTGTAACTGATCTGTAAGTAAAACGAAGCCTTTATACAGGTGTTATTATGTAACGCGCCTGTTTTTTTTTATATATTCTCTCAAATAATCCGCATAAAAGAGAAGATTTTTCGTGTATGTACTTGCACAATGATCCTGGGACTTTCAGCTTTAATAAATGTACAAGTTGTGAGTTCCTCTGTATGTCTGTGAATGCTTTTCTGGTTTCAGTATATATGACGATTTTTTAAATATTTTACTTTTAGGTTTGAATGGCCCCTTAGTTTGACATTCCACAACCATGCTGCATAGTTTTTATATCTGTGAAATGTTCTTTATCTTTTTTAACTTATATTTTATATATATATATATATATATATATATATATATATATATATATATATATATATATATATATATATATATATATATATTTTCTATTGAAGTTAATGGTATTGTTTGCAAACTATCTTTTATCAAGACTTTGAATCAGTCTGTACTTCTTTTTCTCTTTAGCAAGCTTCTGAGGAATAAGGATAATTAATCAAGATTTTTTCCATTTACTTTTTCTAGACGACAGACCGTTTCCCAACCTCTCGGCGGCGTTTTCAGGACTGGATTACAAATTGACATACTTCTGTTACTGCATGAGGGCTTTTAAATTTTAAACATGACATCATTGGGATGCTGAATTTCTATTGGTTGGCTAGTCTCATTCTCTCTCTGGTGGTCCGGGTGGCAGCATGGCATTCCTGGTGCTGCATAGGACGAGTCCTATGCCGTGGATTGCAGCAAAGGGCATGGGCAAGGGCGTGATTCCTGTCTCTGGCCGGTAGTCGTGATTTGCTTCATTGTCGGTAGTCGTCTCCGGGGGTGTTTTGTCATTTGTGTCTTCCTTCGGATTCTCACAGATGTCCCATGTTTCCTTAGAGAAGGGTAGATGAAATCCGTATTTCTCTGTATTTTTAATGCAGGCCATTGTTGATATATACTCGCAGCTTCTGCTGTTTGAAATCTGTGGAACCAGGCTTCTCTACGC
>NC_089767.1:9155149-9162649 GCF_040412425.1 Macrobrachium rosenbergii
CTTGCAACTCTACAGCTGTAAAAATATTTAACACAAATGGAGACATAGCACCCCTTGGCTCTACATTCTAACACAAGCTTGGCTTTTATCATAAAAACTATAAACTGCTCTCATCAACTTACGGTCTATACCTGACATTCTCAGCACTCTCCACGTTGTCTCTAAACAGACTGTAACATAAGCTTTTTCTATGTTTTTTCCTTATTTTCAAACTCATAAAACATTTTTAAAACAAACAGTTGATCTACACGCTCTTCGTGCCTAATCCCTCACAGTTCTTTGCTTATCAATCCTTTTGTCGTCTATTTAATTTTACATCGAAAATCCTACCATACACCCTCTAAATGCACTGTTAATCTTCTTAGCCCCGAAGATAATATCATTTAGTTGTATTCCACATAAGAAAATGAAAGGTGTTTTTGTGACAATATGCCCAGCAGTTTCGTCCTCCAATGGACCTCTTCTTGGAGCGTTTATTAAGGAAAGAGAAAAATTTTACAATCTATGTAGCCAAAAAAGGCCTAAAATCTTAAACATAAATACCGTTACCAGAAACTGGCAGTTTGAACTAAAAACACTCATCAGTAAAAGAATACAATAAAATAAGAACAGTAGTTGAACAAATTAAAAATATCAAGATATCAAAAGAGGTAATATGTCCATTTGAAACAGCATAACACTAAGTACATATTGACAAACGTATATTATATGATAGTTAATGGATAATATTATTCAATTTGTACTGACATCTCATGGCATGTAAAATAAAAGGATCTAATCTATACAAACCAGGCGATAAATTAAAATTTTTCCTTTGGTGTGAACAATGCAAGTTGTCTCTATCAAATTTCTTTCATTAAAACCTAAGCCACTCAATTGGTAAGTTACATATACTACTGTCAACACATAAAGCATTACTTGTATTATTTTTTCTTATATTATATTTATGATTTAAAATGCGTTTTTCGAGTACTTTCCCAGATCGTCCTATATAAAAACTACCACACTTGCATGGTATCTTATAAATGACTCCTTCATTGCTTTCCGGACTGTTATGAATTAGATTTTTACCAATGGTGCTAGGATATGAACAAGTTGCACTAAAACCAAGTGACCTTAAGGGGGTAGACTATAGAATCTAATGGGGGATGGTATGGGAAAGATATTAAACTCAGTTTTCTGTTTTTCTCCTCATATGAGTCAAATGTTTTTCTTGCTAACGTTAGACTGTAGTCAGTATCTTCTAATTTAAAGTTATTTTGAATACCAACTTGGTATATAAACTCTAATTCCTCATTGATAAATTCTGGACTGCAAATATTAAGTGCTCTAAGAAAAATTGATCTTAATGCTTAGAGTTTTACGTCTACTTTATGAGAGGAGTAATTGTTAATTATAAGATTGTTATTTGTAGGTTTTCTATGTATTTTAAACTTATATCTGGAACTTGCAACTGACCTCACAACTGCAACATCCACAAATGAAATAATACCATTCTCTTCTTTGTCAACCGTAAAAGTTATGGAGGGAACTAAACTGTTGAGATCTCCTAAACTTTTTTGAATGGTAACGTAAGTTTTCAGTACAGCAAATACTTCGTCAACATATCTCACCCAGATAATAATATCCGCCATAACTGAATTAGCTATTCTACACAAAAACACCTGTCATTTTCCTGTGTGGAATACAACTAAACACCCTTCCTTGTGAGGTAATTAATTTAGCCCTCTATAATTATTACAATCGCCTTTATTACCTTTACCTTGCAGTGGAACAACTATTTCTCTCTCCAGGTTTTTTCGAAACTTTTCTCTCATCCAGATATATATTACAGATCCAGGTCAACCACTCAGTCATGCTATTCCCAGAGAACTGCAGCAACTCGCAAGTAGTCCTGTCAACTTTTTATGTCTTCACATATTTCAGCCTCTTAATTGCCCTTCTTTTGTCTTCAGCAGTCCATGCTATATACACTTTCAAACATAAGATAACTCCTTCCAATTTACCACTTTCTACAGATCATCAAAATACTCCATCGAACCTGGACTGCGTTCACTTCAGATATCTCTCCACACTTTTATTCTCATACCCATTTGCATATTAACCTTGCTGATTGCATTTAATCTTCTGTAAAATAACTTATTTTCCTTAAAATTTGTGACCATCTTCATCCTTCTTTTTTCTCTTCTATTCTTCGTGACTACCCTATCCATTCTAGATACACGTGTACATGGTCTCCTTAGTCATGCAGTTGGACCTTAGGCTTCCCCTGTGGATGTAGTACCATCAGTGCGGCTGCAGCTGCACCTTGCACAATACCTTTATTCCCACTTTCTTCCATCGTGCTGTCCAACCAATCTAACTCCGTATTTTATTTTGCCGTAATGAGTGGCTAAAAGTGCCCCAGTGTTTGGCTTTATAACCAGTTATTTATAGATCAAACAGGCTAACTTTACTTCACTAAACCTTTTGTTTTTTCACACCCTTTGTTTATACTCCCTCTTCTTATCATCCAATACCCACAAAATTCTCCCCACTCTCCGACTGACCCTATCACAGAGTTGTAAAAATTTCTTATCGACTCCTTCCACTTCCAAGTCTCAAATCCTAGAGCATATTTCATCCATTTTCTCTCTATATGCACTACTTCCTTCTTATCAAACATACTTGTCTTAGTTATATATATATATATATATATATATATATATATATATATATATATATAAACATACTTGTCTTAGTTATATATATATATATATATATATATATATATATATATATATATATATATATAACAAATTGTCATCCTTTCCCTCCAGCTTAAACTTATATCTCTCTAAATTTTTACATTTAACCTAAAAATGATCAGATATACCTCCAGCCAATTATCTCACCATTTATGACAGTAAAGCTCTTCTCCAAACACTTCCATAAAACCTTTTCCATTCTCATTTCTTTTTGGAACTCCACAATTACCAACACTGCCATTTAAATCGCCTAGAGCAACCACCATTTCATCATATTCCCCAAACCTAGCCAGTCACAGTTGGAGACTCCCAAACATCCCCTTACTCTCATTTTTTTCACATTACCAATAACATATTTTCTCCTTTGTTACTCGATCATACTCATACAGTCCCGTATCTAGTTCATTTGTCCTCTTTGACTCGTTGCCAGAATCTTGTGGAAACTACAAGCACAATATACCTTTCTTCTAGCTCTGTACCTTTCATTTACCTCAGACACTGTCGATCTTTGTGTTTCCAGTTCCTACACACTGCTTTTCACCCTTGTGTCACTAAGCGTCAAAACATCTAGCTTTCAATCCTGAAACATATTAGCTAAGACGCATGCATACAAACTCACACACATACATTATGTGTATATATATGTGTGTGAATGTATTTATATATATATATATATATATATATATATATATATATATATATATATATATATATATATATATATATATATATATATATTATATATATATATATATATATATATATATATATATATATATATATATATATATTATGTCTTTCAAAGATGAGCTTGTGAGGCATGATTTTCCAACGTGAATTTAGTTTTGTGGAAATTAATTAGTTGTTCTTCTCTGGTAATTTTATAGAAACACTTATAAAATGCTTTCAAATGTCATAAGTTATTGGGATGTCTTTTTTAGAAGGGAATTTTAAGATTTTGCCGTTGAAAATTTGTTGGCTAAGTTTCAGCGATTTTCAACAGATTTTCTGCTCAGTGAGACTTGTAAAACACTTTTGCACTTTGAAAACTGGGAGCAGTTTTTTAATTGTTCTCTGCTTCCAGTATAAGGCTAGTATCTTTCCCTGACTATGATATGTATTGCTCAAGTCAAGTGAGTCAAATATAAATTAGGTATATTGTTTTCAGATTCCTTGGAATGTATACAGGCAAGAGCACGTGCTTTCATGACCCTTTGACTTACTTATTCATCTCTTGAGGGATAAAATGAAGAGAGAAAATAGGGGGAGGAGTGGGTGGTTGTTTGCCGGATGCCTGATGAACTATGAAAGGAAAACGACAAAGATGATTTCAAAAAGTTACTGTGACTTAATCTCTTAGTAATCGAGGATTAAGCGGTGCATTAAAGGCAATGTGTGAATAATATTACGTCTCCTTTTGAAGCAGTCTAATGTTTGGTGGAGACTATATCTTTTTAAGGGTTTTTTGTGCATTTACAGTCATCACTGGCGCGGTCTGTAGTTTCTTCATGTGCCGTTGCATTTATGACCGTTTTAATGGCGATTTTAGCGTGAATATGCTTTTTCATCACTTAAGACTTGGATCGCTGAAGTTCATTTTGTTTTTTCTTGTCAAGTATATTTCAGAATATTTTCTCTCTATATGTCTCTGGAACGCGATGATTCTTCTCAAAAAAAAAAAAAAGAAAACGGAAAAAACAATTCATGAATTCCCTTGAAGTTTCCAATTCAGGTTGTTGAGTCTACCGCTGGTTACCTGCTAGGGAAAGACCTTTTTTCACAGAGACCTTTGCTCGTTTACCTCTCGTATGCCCTCCAAGCGCTGAAGTGTTCACCTCTTCTAATTTTCTTGCTCGAGATAGACATTTCGGATAGTAATTCACATGTGTAACAATTTCATTAAGTGCGGCATTGTTGAAAATTTCTTTGTTGTCGAGGATCGTTGGAATAGTACAGCCGTTTTAATTATACTGAGCAAAAGAAGATAGCAGGTGAACAGCCATCAGTACAACTTACTTTATATGCTGACAGGAATGGTAAACTGCCTAAGGTCCATGTATGAAAATAATTGTTTTGGTATAATTTCTTGCCGCGCAGTTTGCTACAAATGTTATTTATATCTCATTCTCGCTACGTAGGAAATAGTACTGAAGGAAATTATAATTGATAACTATATATATACAATATATATATATAATATATATATATATATATATATATATATATATATATATATATATATATATATATATATATATATATATTATATTCATATGTTGCATACATTTATTCAAGGGTCGACGTTTCACATCGCTTAATGCATTCTCAAGGCTGAAAAAGCGGGTAAAAAAATATATACCTGTTTATGTATTGTGAAAAGTATATACAACATTTATTCTCACCTTATTTATATCTTAGGCAGAACAGAGAGAAAAAATAAAGGGGGAAGACAAATAACAGCAAAGGGGCACAGTACATCTACCCATATTGGAGTGAAGGCTAGACTGACGTAAAGGACAACATAAAAGAAAAAGACACACGGTGTTAAAAAAAAAATATATATATATATATATATATATATATATATATATATATATATATATATATATATATATATATATATATATATATATTATTATGCCATAAACAGGTGTGTTGACGATGATTGGTTGTTGAGTGTTGGAATGGTCAGTTTGATCATTATGGATTCCAAAGTGGATAGTTCCTCCTCACTTCGCACCTTTCCCAAAATTTTAAAGTCGTTGGCGTCTATATCAGTTTTACAAAATTTAGCATGATTGCTTATGTTAGATTGATCCGGGCTCGATAATTTGCTTCCAGTTCTGTAGCTTCCTCCCATCTTGATGAGAGCAAATTCGAACTTTTATTAGTCTCCTGGCGCATCCAGTATACTGTATGTACCCAGACTACATCTGGGAGAGATATACTTATAGATCACATTAGATGGAAACAGAGGACCCACTCTATCCTTAGAATGGAATAAGGATCCAGTAGTTGGTTTTTCGGGATCAGCTTCAGATTCAACGCTGGAAATTCCTTATTAAATAGGCTAATACATTTTCTCCTGAATTTATTATCATGTAGGAAGGGGAATTTTGCATATAGACGTAATTTGGGGACCGTATAAACTATAGGCAGATGATTCATCCTAAGATTGAGGAACTTAGGGACCTATGGAATATAACAAGTGAGAAACAGTTCTTCTTAAAATAGTTGTTTTTAACCGCTTTTGCAGCCTTGAAAATGCATCAAACGATGTGCAACGTCGACACTTGAATAAATGTATGCAATTAGAACGCCTTTCCATGAACTCTTGATCGTGTATCATCCGAGCTACTGCTCCTGTCTTCTGATGTAACACATGAATATGACTCTTGCTGATCAGCGGACACCATGGCCTTCGGAAGTCTCTTCTTTGTCATCCTTTCCCTCCTTCGCCTTTGTTCATAGGGCTTCGACAACTTTCACACGCTGATAAGGACAAGATATGGCCCTCAGGGCTCTTACGCTTACCTCTAGTTGGGCCGACTTTCATGACAAAATCACGTTCCAACCAACTATTTTAAGAATAACTGTTTCCCACTTGCTATATTCCATAGATCCCTCAATAAGTTGCTCAATCTTAAAATGAATGATCTGTCTATGACTTTAGAATTGTGGGAAAGGTGCGAAGTGAGGAGGGACTAACCACTTTGAAATCCATAATGATCAAGCTGACCATTCCAGCACTCAACAACCAATCATCGTCAACACAGCTGTTTATGGCTTATTTTTTATTTTTTTTAATTTTTTTTTTACCCTGTGTGTCTTTTTTTCAGCCTTGAAAATGCACCAAGCGATGTGAAACGTCGACTCTTGAATAAATGTATGCAATTAGAACGTCTTTCAATGAACTCTTGATCGTGTATCATCCGAGCTACTGCTCCTATCTCCTGATATATATATATATATATATATATATATATATATATATATATATATATATATATATATATATATATATATATATATATATATATGCATATATATATATATATATATATATATATATATATGTATATATATATATATATATATATATATATATATATATATATATATATATATATATATATATATATATATATATATATAAAATGCCACAAGCTTCGTTTAATATCAATTAAAAGCGACCTGGGAATAACATAACCCAAAGTGATTTACTATTGATGCGTACTTCTTCACCGGCCAGGATGCGGAATGTGATCAATAGCATAGAAGCAACAATAGACAAGGACTTGACCATCTGGCTAGCAAGAGAAATTCAGAGTTGGTGTAAATATTCCTGCCGAAATTAGGTTTTGTCCCTATAATAAAAAGGATAACGAATAGTCCGAGGACAATTTCTTCTTTATTGGCTAATTCTGGAAGTATCCCATTTTTAAGGCTAAAAAAACATGAGAATAACAAAGACATAAGCAACAAATTCGTACAGGATTCACAACACAACAGCATAAAAACTTTTAAAAAGTTTAAATATAAAGTATATATCTGAGATTGTAAAAACAATCTCAAAGCAAAGCACTTAGAAACAATATACTGTATATGTATTAAGAATTTAAAGTTATTTATATTCAAAACTCGTAAGTTGTGGAGAACCTATCGCCAACAGTTAACAAAACTGAGTGATTAAGTGAAGAAAAACGCCAGCAAAGAAGATTTTAACCGGCTCAGTGTGGAGGGGCACAGGGCA
>NC_089767.1:9167649-9175149 GCF_040412425.1 Macrobrachium rosenbergii
ACACCCCATAAACCTCATTTAAACCTAATTTATAACAATATATGCTATCACGACGCTATGAAGTGGTCTCTATAACGAATTCCGAAGGTAAAAACGAAGAAACTATCGAATTAATCAGAAAATTCGCATTTGAACTAATAAAGAAGAAGGATGTACTGTCATCATACATCTTGCACGTCGTGTTGAGCTAGCAGCTATTGCGCATGTGTGAATGAGGAAGACAACTGGCATGTGTATGTGTTTAGGGAAAAAATCTTTTGACCTGCTGGTTTGGGTTCATTGCTTTATAGCTATGAAATATGTTTTGTAACGAACCAAAAAATATTTAATTTAGCAATACAGCCAAGCAGTGAGGTATATGTTTAACACTTATTAATATTCACCATAAATTATGATAAAAATTCACGTAAATTCTGATAAAAAATGTATATTATAGGGGATTTGGATTTATTGTTGTAGGTTAACCATATGTCTGACAGCGCAGGGAATAAAAAGTGGAGCGTCAAGAGAAAAATGAGAATTAACACAGTAACACTGAAAGAAAAGGTGATGTAAAAACCAAAATTTCATTTGTTTTGTCTGTTTGTACAGTATGTCTGTCACGGGGTAAAGGTTTAATTTTGAATTAAAAACCTTTCTGGAGTGACATAGAGGCTGTGTGCAAAATTTTGTCTGGGTCTGTCAAGCAATTCAGTTTCTATAGTGGACAAACAAATATACAAATATCCACTTATATATATATTTTTATATATATATATATATATATATATATATATATATATATATATATATATATATATATATATATATATATATATATATATATGTGTGTGTGTGTGTGTGTGTATTAATATAAACATATATTAACATATATATATATATATATATATATATATATATATATATATATATATATATATATTTGTGTGTGTGCGCTTACATAATACCACGTAGCCACAAAACTGTAGGAAAAGAAACCAGATGCGAAAGATACTTCATGGTATACCTTCAATATTACATAGTTACGATTCTTTTCATTCATCTTAAAGATATAGGAAGAGTAAACAACCAAGCCATCCTTAGTAGTTTCAAATATGCCACTTCATTGTATCCTTTAGGCCTTCTTCGTCCTTATAGCCTATACTTCCTACTATAAGGTTACATACTGCTAACTCTGAAAATTTTCGCTGGAGACAATTAATTTGAGCTGCTCCTTTCTTGAGGATAAAATTTTATAGGATTAAATGGGGTAAGGATATTTGTCATGTGCCTTAGAACATTTGTTGCTCCAATTTTGGTCTTGTATATCCATCTGTATGGTCATTTAAAAACGCATTACAGTAATCGTAAAGATTACAGTAACTTCTTTCCTCTGACGCCCAATTTAATTATTCTACAGTTGTCAGTCTTCATTTCTAAGTCCGTGTTATGTCTGTGTGTGTTTATATATATATATATATATATATATATATATATATATATATATATATATATATATATATATACATATACATATATATATATATATATATATATATATATATATATATATATATATATATATATATAGATATATATATATATATATATATATATATATATATATATATATATATATATATATATATATATATATATATATATATATATATATATATATATATATATATATATATATATATATATATATATATATATATATATATGTGTGTGTGTGTGTGTGTGTGTGTGTGTGTGTGTGTGTGTGTGTATGGCAGGTTTTTTTTTTTTTGAAAAACAAGACGGAAATCACCTCCACATCCACCTACATTAATGAATTAAGAATCAAAAACGCGAAAAAATCTACCACTGGTGTATATTATAACGTTCACCTACATGGAAGCCCCATCGGAAGACACAAAATTGACCCTTCCATTTATGTCGTATTTATTGCTTCTATAAAGCATGTAGATGTGCTTCCTGAATATTAAAACCCCTTCAGATATTTATACCAGCCGCTCACTCCAGCACATTTTTAGAGTGTATTTCCCCCGAATGGGAATATTGCTGTATAATATTCTTGCCACTAATCCTTTCTACTCGTCAAACCACCCATACTCGCACAATCCCTTCTTATCACTTATGCTAACCGTTTTACCACACCATTGTACGTACATCTGCGTTCCTCACCTTCACAACCCTACTTACCTCTCACACATACTTTACATACAGTTCACTGTAACGACATGTATTTTTCTCTCTCTCTCTCTCTCTCTCTCTCTCTCTCTCTCTCTCTCTCTCTCGTGCACATTGAGAAGCGTAGAGTAGGGGAAAAATTCTTGAAGGGCTGGATAAGCCCCAGGTAGCGCTGGACACAGCAGACGATCCAGGGAAAGAATGACAGTAGCATCAAAAAGTACTCCATCACCTTAGCAGCAGATTGTAAAAGGATTTGCTAAGAGATATTGCAGCGCATTTACGTGGTTAAAATTAGGTAAGCTTGGTGGGAATTCAAAGGAAGAGATGAGTTTTTTTCCTTTAGGGGGAATCGTTATTCCATATTTCGTCACCGGTAGTCAGAGATGACGGCCACGTCCTCTTGGAATGATTTAATGAGATGAGAGGGCTGTGAGCGATTTTTGCTCAAGTGAACATTTCCGAGGAGTATTCAGATGAAGATGATTTTTTTTTTTGGAAACAATGAAAGGTTTTATCTGGTATGCGTACGTGGTCAGATACGCATATGTGCGATTTTGTCTCTACTTTACAAAATAGTTACTGTTCACATTGTAATATAAAACTTTGTAAATGTTTTTTTTTTGTGGGGGGGGGATTACACTGCCATAACTTGAGAAAACAATTCTAGCAGAAAAATCTCCCGTGAATGTTTGCACTTGAGTTTCCTTTTTTCTCTCTTGTTTCTCTCCTCTTAGAAGCTGTTGACTTATCTATTTGGGTTGCAGGAAGCCATTTCAGTTATTTTTAAGAAGAGAACTGCCTTTTTTCTCGCGCTGCAAAGTTTTCAGATGAAACACTAATAAAACTTTTATTCTGGAAATTGTGCTTTTTCGCTCTGGCATCTCCAAGTTACCCCGGGGCTTTGTTGTACCAGGTCTGTTTGGAATTTATTATTAATGTCTACAGTTTGCGAAGCCTTTTATACTTGCTAATTCTACATTTAGTACTTCCTCATATTATATTATTTGAAGAATGTATTATGTTTGCTCTTCTTCTTTCGACCTTATTTATCCCACTGTATATTAGGGTCAGCTGCTCGAGTCAACCTTCTCCATCTATTTCTACTCCATGCATCTTCCTCCCCCGGTCCCACCTCACCCATATCCCTCCTCACCACATCCATCCATCTGATCCGTTGATGCCCCACACTCCTCTTCCCCATCACTGGCATGTTCTTAGCTCTCTTGATTGGTTCCACCTCCTCTCTTCTTATTACATGGCCATAGTATCTCAGACGAGCTTCCCTAGCCTTCTCCTTTACATTACATATACCACACATTCTTCTTATACCTTTGTTCTTTCCAACAGTCCCTCCTCTTTCCCTTAAGTGCCCAAGTTTCTGCCCCATATAGTAGTACAGGCCTAATAGCTGTCTTATAAATCTTCATTTTGAACCTTAATGGCATTTTCTTGTCTAAAAGAACTCCAGTTACTTCTCTCCATTTTCGCCATGCTTCTTTCACTCTCTGTCTCACTGCTTTCTCAGTACCTCCCTCCTCTGTTATTATTGATCCCAACTAGTTAAACTCATTGTTCTGTTTTAGCACTGTACCATCTTCCACTTGAATGTTTACTTCTTCACGTCCTTCTTTACTATTAATCATTAGCTCTGTCTTTCCAATGTTCACTTTCAATCCTTGCTTTTCAAGGGTTCCTTTCCATGCTAAAAACCTTTCTTGCAGCTCTTCTTCTGTCTGCTATAATGACTAAATCATCAGCAAACATCGGTTCCCACAGTTCTTTGTTGTTCCTTAATTCTGATGTCAACAGTCAAAGTGTCTATAACGACGAGGAACAAGAATGGACTCCCAGCTGATCCCTGATGGAGGCCAGCCTCCAAAGGGAATGCGTCAGTCTCCCCATATTTTGTCTGTACAGTGGTTCTTGCCCCTTCATACATCATCTTCACTAACCTTACCAACTTATCTGGTATTCCTCTCTTTCTCAAACACCAATAAAACTACTCTTCTTGTTACCCTGTCATACGCCTTTTCAAGATCCGCAAAACACGTGCAAACTTTCTTGTTTCCTTCTAAATACTTCTCTTGGACTTGTCTTAATGTGAAAATAGCATCCACTGTGCTCTTTCCTTTCATAAACCCAAACTTCTGTTCATGTACATCTACCAACTCTCTCAGGCCTTCCTTTTACTAGTCTTTCCAGTATCTTGAATACGTGCCCCAAAAGCTTTATTCCTCTGTAGTCCCCACAGTTTAACACGTCTCCTTTTTGTTTATACATTTTAATCATCCAACTATCGTTCCAGTCCCTTGGCGTTTCCCCTACGTCCCAGATCTTTTCCAATAGTCTGTGCACCCACTCTTTGCGTAGATTTCCGAAAACTTTAATCATTTCTGTTGTTACCTCTGACTTTCCTGCAGCTTTATCTACTTTTCCTTTCTTTATAGCATTCTCGACTTCACTCCCTCTGTATTATGTTTATTACGCCTGCTTATTTCTAGTGAGGTAAATATTTCTTTGTATAGTTAGGGACAGTGTGACAGTATGCTCGTAATTTAATTTGCGATATTTTGTAGAACCAAGCTGTTTTCCGAAAACAAGATTGTACTGTACAATTCATCCATTTAAATAATTAACCGACAAAGATATGAATCCTTGTCGAATGAAACGCTGAGACGATTCTGTTTCCAATTTTTCAGGAAAGGTAATCCTTGGAAGTTAATTGGTTTGATCTTTTTTATATTTTGATGTCTTTTATCTTCCTTATCTCTTACTGCGTTTCTTTGTACTGATAAAAAAAAGGATTACGAAAAGTATTTTATTTATTAACCAGCGTCTCGTAAACTTTTTTATTTACTCTGTGTTTAATAGTAACGGCTCACTTCGGTTAAATTTGTGTTCTGTCCATATGCCATTACCTGTTTTATTTCATAAATGTAAATCCGATATTTTCATTGCTATTAATTTTTCTTGTATGTTAATATTCTAACTTCTTAGGTATTGTTTATTTTTTTTCATTATGCAAACGTTACCCCAATTACTAGTATAGAATAAATTAAAGTCTTGCTGTAATTAGAATTTTCTGTGTAACAAGTCATTTATGTTAGTGTGTGTTTGTTCGTTTATGCATAAGCATCCACATGTTTAATTAGGTATATTGCATTAAGCAGGTTTTCATCTATTTCCAGGTACGTATTAGTTAAGTGAAGGACTGTATTTCCGCCGTTGCTACCATGGTAACGTAAGTGTATCAATGACAGTTTTTGTATAAATACAGACAAATAAAAACTTTTCACCCTCCTACTCACGTCTGGCGGTAGCTATCAGGGATTCTGAACTTACAGAGATAATGAGAACTTGCGACTTAACTCAAGTTCATTTTTACTCAGGTTTGCTATTAGGTTCCCCCTCATTTAAGTTTTGTAAATTTAGGGAGAAGGGGCGTTTCACCCCACCTATGCCATCCATATCGGGAGTTTTCATTTCTTTTATAGAGTTTCCATTTTTTCAAATGAATTGGAATTGTGATTTCAACTTTTGATTCATTCACAGGGTTTTGTTTACTCTGTTGTCATTAAGACTTGGAACTAGCTTAACCAGACAGCGGTAGCATTACGTGATAACGAGGAAGCAACTTGTGCTGAGACGTTTCAAGATGTTCCCATTAAGTTTCGTTCACTAAGGTCCCAGGAGCGTGGCGGAGGTGTGAGACGCCAATTAACGTCGATGTTCGTGCGCGTAGAATTAATAATCACGGCAGTAAAACTCCGCGTCAGTTGTATGATATGCAAACGCTGATTTATGTTGCATTTTATGTAGACGTTTAGCTTCTCAGCATCTCCAGCAAGAACGTTCGGAGACCGCGAACCTCCGCCAATGACCAACCCCCTCCCCCCTTAATTAAACAGATCGGGTTCTCTCAAAAGACCTAAAATTTAGACATTGCTTGTCTGAGGTAATAAGAATAAAAGCTGGTTAGTGAATTTTGGAAAAGCAAAGATTGGCATGACGAAGATGCCAGTCTGCCCTCATTTTTCCATAGGGATGATCGTTCCAGATGGCGCCGCCTTCAGTTTTAACAAGTATTGTGAGGTATCTAACCCACTTCCCTTCTGTAGCCTCCTTGAGCCCATCTTGGTTGGTTATCCTCTAGGCACACATCGGTTAATTCTCGTTCCGCTGGATTCCATCGTGCTTCCTTGAAACAACCATCATCTGTAAGGAAATATTAGTTTTAAATGGCATCATTTTTTGTTAGATTTTACAAATAAAACCCTTTGTTAGTGTTCATGTCATCAGCGTACCTTGAGAGTGGGTTCCGTTCCCCTTATTACCTTAGGTTGAACATGCAGCTTGATGATTGGTCGTTGGCTTCAGCAAGAGTTTCTTTTACGGCAGATACAAAACGGGAATGGTTTTGATTGCTCATGATTATTATTGGATTGAAGAGCACAGCGCTGTCAGAAGCAAGCTGCAAACTCTAATTGGCCTTTGATTGGCTGTGTTGTGGCTTTGTTTTGGACAGCCTCATAAAGGCACATGATGCGACTGACGCCTTTTCGTTTGAATGGTCTTCGTCCATTGCCTTTACCATCAAAGGCTTATAGATCAGTAAAGGATACTCTCTCTCTCTCTCTCTCTCTCTCTCTCTCTCTCTCTCTCTCTCTCTCTCTCTCTGAGGGATATCGCACTTCTGTTTGAAGTCTTCCTTTGAAAAATTCCTTAACGTGAAGTTTGCATGCATTAATATATTTAAAATGTTCACTTAGTAGCCCTTTTGATTGCATGGGATATAAAGAGCATATATATACTTGATATTGATTTTGGCTATGAGAAAATATTATTATTGTTTACCACATATGCATGTCATACATAAGAATTTTCTAACACTAATTTTGGCAAATTTTTGTGAGGCCTGGACAAAGGATCTTTGCTTGGACCCGAAGTTCAGGTCAGGCTGAGACATAAATGTAAATATCAGTAAAAATCAAGATTATTTTTAGCTAGAGTACAATAGGTAAGACGTGATATACATGTACAATAGAAGAAGATAGATATTTACATTATTTAATGGTGACTCATTTCACAATGGGTCTGTGATTCCTTCTTCTTTAGGGTCATCTTGCAGGGACTACGTTAAACTTGGCAGTAGGCCTATGGTTTAAAGTTATCTGTAGACTGGGGATTAGAGTTTGAGATGGGGTCGAATGAAATGGCCTGGAAGTTAGATCCCTTACGATTGGATTCCCTTTCCCATTGATTGAAGAGGCGCAGCGATAGCCGAGATTTTAGACCATGGATTATAAGATTTTTTTTATACGC
>NC_089767.1:9180149-9187649 GCF_040412425.1 Macrobrachium rosenbergii
CCGCAGCTATTGCAGTTATAAACTCCTCTTTGGTCACTGACATTTCCAGGGCCGAATCATGTTGTGTGCACTTGGTCCTTGTCACAAATAAGATTTGGAACAATGGTTTGGACATGTCAGCAGATTTGTCTCTGTCAGTGGCCCATGCGTATCCCCAGTCTTGTCACATAAATTCTCAAGTCTGTTGTATTTATGCTCACCACAACGCCTATGACATGTTTTGCTGTAGTGTGGATGGTGCATGACGAATGATTACAACGGTATACTTTCCACTGACAGTCTTCAGGATCTCTGTCAAAACTCTCATGTAACCTAATATTATCACTTGGCTAAAGAAATGAAGTCGTGATTTTTATGATAGCATCGTATGTAGACCACTTAAAGAGACTCACATGCCAGATTCTAGTCTTATCGTCAATGATCTTATAAAGGTGAATATAGCGAATGCAAGCATTGTCGAGAACCTGTTTGTTCAAAAGGTAAAACGATGAGAAGTGGGCTTCATAACCGAAGTGATCTCCTTGCATAATGCAGGTCTGCTTGGAAGTCATAGCCAATATTTTAGATACGCCTTATGAACAGTAAAAATAAATTGCCAGATATATATATATATATATATATATATATATATATATATATATATATATATATATATATATATATATATATATATATATATATAATATAAAAAGCCACTGCTTTTGATGGACGATCGTATTTTGAGTCATTGGTCTTGCAATATAAATATCAAGTGACTTTGGATAGCGCAACTATTACGCCTTTCACGGTCGCTTTTATTCACTCGTGACGCTTTCATGTGTAAGGTTTTTATTTTATTTTTATTTATAATGTGCATCGTTATTGTTTGAATTCATTCATCAAGGATTTAAGTGCATTGCACTGGAATTTCTTATCACTGAGGTAAAAGTTTCATATCCAGTTTGTTTTCTTAAAATATAATGATATTGTGTTTTTCCTCTGTGGTTGTGTTACGGTCCTTAATCATTAACATTTTTAGACAGCGTGCTGTTTCGAATTTTGCTCTCTTTCAAGATGTAAATGTCGAAAGAAGGGAAAAACGGAAAATGACGGGGCGAGCTCTGCACTGTGGTTCTAATTCGTTATGGAATGAGAATGTGAGCTCGTATTTGGGCCTGTCAGTTTTCATTTTGACCTCCAATCTCTTGTGCTGACACAGCAGCTGTTCCTGCCCAGTGGAACACATCCTGTTTTTATGATTTCTCCACGTCTGCCAGACATAGTGCTTGGTCACGCAGGGCTTAGGTAATGACCACTATAAATGGTTGTAAAGTTTATTTCTTATCTTGAGCGTTTGATAGTGATTTTTCTGGTTAGCTAAGTCAACGACGCCAGCACAAGACGTGGAGAATAACGGCAGCCCTCACACCAGGGAGAGCGATGATTATCTGTAGTCCATAACCTGGGAACAGTGGAGGGAGCGATTTGCGTTTGTTTGGTTATGTTGTCGTTGGAAACGGATATTTTTTTTAGACCTGCATCAGATTCAAAGTCACGTTTTCTTTGTTTATTGGTTTCATTCAGACGCTGCCCAAAGCCCGAATAATTCCAGACAACTCTGCAAAAGTGTATTTTTAAAATCCCATGTTTCAGATGAACAAAAAAATTGCCTATAAGTATTCAAATAAATGAATAAATGGAAGCTGTACGTCAAAGATAAAATCGCAATCTCACTAACGGGGAGCTTTTCTACCCTTTAATTCCTACACACACATATATATATGTATATATATTCTGTGTATATATGTATGTACACACACACACACACACATACACACACACACACACACACACACACACACACATACACATATATATATATATATATATATATATATATATATATATATATATATATATATATATATATATATATATATATATATATATAATCAGTCAGTCAATAAGTAATTTCCTGTGGCACCCACGGGGATGCATAGGGTGTCGATGAACTCACGCCACCACATTCTGTCCTGGGCTAACTCCTCAAGATCTCTCTAACACTCATCTTCTGCTTCCCGCCTCATTGTCTTCAACAACTTCTCCTGTGGCCTACCTCTACCTCTTCTACCAAGGCAACCCACCCCGGTGTATCTCGTACTATTCCCTGTCTTCTATACACATGGCCTAGCCGCCTCAAGCGTCAGAACCTAACATACTCATGACTGGCTGCACCCCGTTACTTCACTAATTTTGTTATTTGATATCCTATCCCTCCAATTAATTCCTAATATTCTTCTGAGCGCCTTATTTTCAAATGCTAAGAACTTATTATCCGAAGTCAGTGTGCTGTACCATGACTTATGCCCATAAATCAAAATACTCCCAACCATTACCTTATAAATTTTTATTTTTGTATGCACAGAAAAATTGCTATTATTCCAAATATTTTTAAGCATTTCCATTGCCTGAGGAGCCTTTTTCAATCTTTCCATAAATTCTGTGCTTAGAGAACCATCCTTATTTAAATAAGTACTTAACTATTTAAACTTATCCAGTTGCATTCAATTAGACAATCCTGTGCATTTTCAATATTCATATTCATGACTTCAGTTTTTCCACTATTAATAACCAAACCAACCTTTCGACCTTCACTGACTAGACAATCCGACATTCTCTGCATCTTTCCTCGCATAATCATCATCATCATCAGCATAATCTAAGTCAAGAAGTTTCCCATACCTCCCCAGAGTATACCTGCATCTGTTTCTCTTATAACCCTTCTCATAATGTAATCTACGACAAATACAAACAACAGAAGAGACAGAATGCCATCCTGAATCACACCAGACTTAACTTCAAATGGATCGCCCAAACTTCCATCAACCATCTCTTTGCAAGATGTGCTCTCATGCACGTTCATAATAACCCTCACAAACTTTTCCAGTACTCCATGATACATCATGATTTTTCCCTTAGTCCGTCTCGAAATACTATAAAAGGCCTTTTCAAAATCAACAAAACAAAGCCTAAACGAAATCCCCATTTCATTAGTTTGCTGCATTAAATGCCTAACTGTGAAGATCTGATCACTGCAACCCTGCCCCTTACTAAAACCGGCCTGTTCATCCCTCAGAGTACCATCAACCACTGGCTCCAACCTATTCAACAATACTCTACTGAAAATTTTCAAGGCTACAGGTGACAAAGTGACTCCCCTCCAATTACCACACCTACTCAGATCTCCTTTCTTTGGAACTTTAATGATCACACCATTCTTCCAACCCGATGGCATTATCCCCATCACCCATATCTCATTGAATAATATCTTCAAGACAGATACTAATCTATCCTCCTCCACTTTAAACATTTCCGGGAATAAACCATCCTCTCCTGGTGCCTTATAATTCTTTAACTGTTTTATTGCCTCAGCTACTTCTTTTAGCCTGATTCCACCTTCATCAATAACTAAATCTTCCTGAGCAGGCGGTATATCCTCTTCTTGGGGGACTGGTCTATTAAGAACTGTTTCAAAGTGCTCTTTCCATCTATTTCTGATCTCTATATTTTTGGTCAATAAATTACCTTCCATATCCCTGACTGGTATATCCTTACACTTACCAGCATTGCCACCCAGCTCTCCAATTGCTTTATATGATACCCTTTAGCTCTGACCATCATTTTTATTCATTAATTTTTCAGTTTCCGCAACTTTTTTCATTACCAGATCTTCGTTTATCTCTCTTAGTTAGTCTTTTAACTTCTGAATCCAAACTCAAGTACTTGGTTCTTGCTAATTCCAAATCTTCACCATTAACAAACAGCATCTCACTCCTCAATTCTGCCTCACCTCTCTTTTTTTATCATATTTTTATCATATCCCTTGTTTCCTCAGACATCCACATCTTTTTCTTCAATCTGAGTCTCCTTCTGATCGTACAACCAGCAGCCCCATGCAAAGCTTTATTCACATGCCCCGACATCTCATCTATACTTCTTCCTTCCTCCTCCAATGTTTCCAACACCAAAACCCTGTTTCTGCATGCTATTCTAAATTCCTCCTTTTCCTCTCCTTCCCCTCTAAGTATATCAGTATCGTACCTGTCAACAACAGGTTTTCCCTTCTGACTTTTTAGCAATGCTGAGATCTTGATCACTACCAATATCTGCTCCCCGATTAACATGAACATCTAGCAAAGAGCTTTTATGTCTTTTACTAATAGCAATATGATTAGTCTGATTTTTATATTTTCCGCACGGTGACACCCATGTCGTCTTCTGTGTATTGTGATGTTGAAAAAGTATGCCCCCAATGACTAAGTCATTTGCTAAACAGAAACTCCCAAACCTTACTCCATTTTCACTCATCCTACCACCGACACCCATTTTACCCATACAAGCCTCAAATCCCTCACTCGAGCAGCCCATTATTCCATTGAAGTTTCCAATATAAATCAAAACATCATGTCTAGCAAACTCTTTGTATTCCTTTCTATTCCTTCCTGCAGCTTTCCATAAAATGCGTCTTTCCTTAAATCAGGTGCATCAATAGTGGGTGCATAACACACAAACACTGATGTTAGCATGATTTGACTTGAACCGTGTGTACAACAATCGCTCATCCATAGGATCCCATTCACATAGAGCCTTCTATGCCTTGCATCCTAACAGCAATCCTACTCCCTGATAATGTATTCCATCCTGTCGACGTCAACAAACATAAATTATTCTTCAAATCCAATTTGTCGATTCCAGTTAATCTTGTCTGTTACAGCACAAATGTTTAATTCATAACTTTAAAAAACTGCCACCAACTCTTCAATGTTGCTATCCTGATTTAGCATTCACACATTCCAGTTACCAATTTTGAGAGTACTTTTAGCAAGAATCAAACAGTTAGGAGACTGTGAGATTCTTAGCACCTCCTGCCCATTTAAGGGGTGCACGGGACTGAGAGCCATTCCTCCTCTATCAGAGTCCATCAAGGTTTCTTTGGCTAGCTACATGAACACTTCACCGTAGTGTAGCAGTCACAGTAGGCAGGTAACTTGCCTGCATGCCCACACCCGAAAAGTTCAGCTATTCTGAGGCCAGTCGCATGTTGCCGTGCCTCCCGGCCATTTCACTCTCAAGGAGTTTATCTGCCCGAGAAGAATACTGTGGAGGTAAGACATCAATGGCACCGAAGGGGGTGAGGATTAGGAAGTGGGTGGCAGAGAGAAAGGAAGTGAGAGAGAGAGAGAGTACAGGGGGTGTTAGGGAGAAGAAAGAGGGAAAGAGACACGGAGGGTTGGAGAGAGAAAGAGAGGGAAAGAGTGAGAGAAAGAAAGAGTGACAGGGAGAGGAAGTGAGAGAGAGAGTTAGAGGGAGAGAAAGTGAGAAAGAGAGAGGAGAGAGGGTGTTATTGAGGAGAAAGAGGGGGAAAAAGTGAAGAGAGAGAGAGAGAGAGAGAAAGTTTATCGGTTGTCATTCAGAGTTATCACAGGCAGTGGCGGGTTGATCAGCTAATATATATATATATATATATATATATATATATATATATATATATATATATATATATATATATATATATATATATATATATATATATATATATATATATATATACATATATGTATGCATGCTGGATTTAGATGCTGGATTTTAGATGTGTTCTAGTCTTGTCTTAAATTTTCTTTATTATTGCGTGTTTGCAAGCAGTTTATGCTTGTGCATTATGAAAATCCATAATCATTTGAGGTCATTCTTGTACTGATCTGTTAAGAATTAAACGGAGCTTCAACGTGTTCTAGTTCCTGCTTGTACTCTTGTATTTAACAGCACTTGCTTGCTGTCATAATCCCGATTTGTATATTATAATATTCCTTATCACAGATCCATGGAATTCAGCATCACCATCCTCTTAACTTCATGATTTGCGGACGGTCAGTCCCTGACGGGATGAACAAGGAAATGATTTTAATTTAAAAGTCACAATTGTCATCATTGAGAAACAATTCAGCAGTAATTACTATTTTAACATTTTATCTTTTTTTCATCATATAAGTGTTTTTTTTTTTCAATGAATGTTCAGGTAGCGAAAGGATTATGTGGTATTATAATCAATTTATACTACATTATTTTAAATCCATGAAAAACATTATTCTAGGTACAATAATAATTTTGGTTCATTGACAAACCTTTCCAACTTTTGAGGTTGTATGAACTGACTTTCGTGCGAGTCAGCATTTGTTTTATCGCTGAATCGTAATATGCAATCAACAAAGGTTCCCATGAATCTCAAAAATAAAAGAGTATGTATAAATTGGTATAGGAATTAATCTTATTTGACCTTTGTTTCGTAGCCGAGGAGAGTTAGCGCCATAAGGGGGCGGGGGGAGGTCTTTGCTACCTATATTTCCAAGAGCGGCTTTAATAGTTATTATCGTAAACATTACGGCGTAGAATTAGTCCTTGAGTTTAGGATAAAGGATGAAGTGAAAAGATAAATATCTTGTTAATTAATCAACGGCCATTTTTTTATTTTAGAGTTTTCCTTCATGTGTTGTCATTCTTTTCTCTTGAACCCAAGAGAAAACATTAAAAGAAAATTATCCCGGCTGAGATACAGAGCTTAGTAATGACTACCAAGTGTTGCCAGCAGCCAAATCCTTTTTGATATTCACCACCAAAATCAAGTGTCGTTTTCTTTCTCTGGGGATATCCGGGCCACTCTCCCCGTTTTTATTTCTTGGTCCCTTTTCAGTCAATAAATTTGAATCCTCTTGGTAGGAATTTCATTCCTTCGCTCTCTTTTTGTGAAATAACTAGGATTTTATCCCCGTGAATTCACGTAATTCACCATTCTCTGCTTTTTTTGAAAACTGTCACTCCTATCATTTCTTGCTGCCGAATCGAGAACAGATCAGGCATTCCGATTGCGTCCCCGATCTGAATTCGGACAAACCCCCTACCCCTGCCCAAGCCCCCTAAAAGCCTCTTAGTGAAGCCAAGAGAAGACCGGAATATAATTTCCGAACACAAAGCCACCTCCACCACACCTTCCTCCCCTTTGACTAAAATAACTCCTCCGGAAAAGAATTTGATTGTGCGATTCGCCGTTCTTTTTTTAGCCCGTCAGTGTCAGGTCTTCAGCGAGGCTTCTCAGATTTACTGGGACGATAGAGGAGTTATGAAGCGCCGTTGTCTGTTCGCGCTTTCCTCAACAGTCTTTAACAACTGCGTCGATTCTCTTTTTCATTAGGTATATGGAAACTCCCCTTCCTCTTGGGAGGGAGCGGGTGGACTCTAGCTAGATGTCACGCTCAAAGTGCAATTCTCGGTATACCTGTCTGGTGTTGAAAAGCCATTTTGTTATTCTCTCACTTTCTCCTTTGATGAATTGCTTCATCTCGTGTCAGTGTCCTTTCAGACCTGAATTTCATATATCAGCATTTTATGCAAATTTCTCTCGCCTCTTTGGGAGTAGTCTCTTCAAGTTTTTCTTTGGCAATTTTTGATGAAATGAAGGTAATGTTT
>NC_089767.1:9197649-9212649 GCF_040412425.1 Macrobrachium rosenbergii
CTAAGCTGCACTGACTAAAAGTCAGATATTATTTCAATGACCTTATTGTTGTAATCTTTTTCTATTTCGGCCCAAATGATCTCTTTCTTCGCATTGTTAATGTCTTCTGTGAGACATGTCATGCGGGCGCTCAAGATCTGAATGAGTGCAATTACGCTTTCTTCGTTCATACTGAGCTGCACAAGAGTCTTATCTCAAATATTAATCTCAAGTGAGGTAGCTGAGCCGTTGCTGGCCCAAGTGGGTAACAATACAGGTCCCACGGTCACCCTGATCCAACGCAGGAACGAACTGGACCATATCTTCAAAATATCCCGAGTGGCAATTGCAAGGGACTGCGTCACTTAGGCGATGGTCCGGTATGATAAGAAAGTAGGAATGGCAAGTATTTGGTTGTCCGGGAAGGCCTGTTAAGAGCTGACGAGCTACTTATTGTATGAATAGATGTTCAGCTCCAATAGAAGACGTAGAATCCATAGTCTAACAGTTCCTAGGAAGTCCTACAACTCCAGCAGTAATGATTTGCCATGGGGAGAGTTGTAACATAAATATTTAAATGAAATATGTATTTCACTTCGATGATACTTGCACGCGTGGGAGCATATAGTAAATTATTGTTAACCTTCAAATTTCAAATTTTCTCCAGGTTACGCTCAAGTTAACTACTATGTCGTAGATTTATCAGCATATAAATGAGTCTGTCTTTCAGGTTGTCCCGTGGAATTCCTTCCTAAATTGTGTAAAGGCGACCAGAGGGCGTTTGGTACTCGTTCATGAAAATGCAACAGGATAATTGTTGACATTCAGTCATGTGAACTATTTCAATGTCTTCTGCGCGTAACATGGATGAGAAGGATAAGTTTGGAAGTGCCAATAGAACGTAAATAATAAAGTTTTGCCTGAAGGTGACTTTGAAAGCAATTCCAATTACATCTGTATGTTTTTCCGTTTTACGTTGTTGAAGTGTTCGCTACCGAAATTATTAGCAGCATTAAAAGGCTCTTGATTCAACTGCTAGAGCCTGTCGGGTTCAAATGGATGAATTCTATTCTATTGAATTCGCTTTGTCGGTAATAAACGCATAAAATTTGTTAATTAGGCCAAAGAGTGATTAACGCCCACATAGGATAAAAGCTTATGGTCATGCGTTAAGGAATTATATTCATAGTAGCAATAACAGGAAATAGATACTCTTTAATTGCTATAATATGTGTTTTTGTTAACGGGATACTCATTTACTTTCAAGATTAAGAAAGTTGCCAATTTGATCCAAGTTCTTTACCGCCCCCATTTCCCATTACGCGTTTATTTCTTTGGGTTCTAGGACACTTCCGCACTGGACATTTGCGTCACGGGCAGTTGCGTACCAGGCAATTGTGTCCCAGGACATTTGCGTCCCAGGATAAATGTGTCCCTGGATGATTGCATATTAGTAAGGTGTTATCTGAAATGTTTAAAGGAATTAATGATAACCTCAAGTTTTTTAAAGTATATTTTTGCATAAAATACATTATCAAACTAAAATGTGATCATATTTGAAAAATGTTTATTTCAAGAATCAAAATAATTGTTCATTCTCATAGTGCCATGATTCGCTTATTTGCATTTTCATTCTTCTGTCGCACTAGATATCCTCCTGGAAAATCACTTTTTTATTTTAATGCAATAGCCTCTTTCTATATTGCATCAATTAACTTCCAAATAGAGGCGTGTTGGTAGGTTACTCAGGACTGCAAAACATTATGCAACGCCTCTAAGCTATTGTTAGGTCTGGGCAACTGGTTTAAAACTTTCTGGAGCATTCCAGGACTCGACAGAGAAATTTGGTGCCATCCTTATTCTTCTTCTTCTTCTAGTTTGGCCAGTGTACGTCATTTCAAAATATGCGATAAATTCTGGGGGTAAATCACAATCATCTGAAGAATCAGTAAAGCCATCGACAACGTCACTTACAGGGAAAAATAATAACTGTGAAAACACCTCATCTTTAAACTGAATTCTTCATCTTCTTTATATTGCTGTCTTAACCCTAGGTCACCGATTTTCTTGAAAATAGACATTGGTAAATGAAAAAGTCATGAGCTTATTGATGCTTGTGGAAACATTTCTGCAAAACCTTTCTGAGCTCCTATTTCGAAGTCTGTCAACAGTGATTTTGGATTCAGTTGAGGTTTGAGCTGCTACAACACGTGACTAGCCGGATAAATGTTTCTTTTGTCTTACCTGGAAGAAAGGCAAAATTGCGGGGAATGCTAAATGTACCCTCTTGGATATGGATGCACTACTGCTGATATTACAGTATATTGTTGGGCTAACTTTAAAAGTACCATATGCTGCCCAATTAGGAAATCTTATCGGATGTTCCAACCCATCTTCCGTGGCAAATATAAGAATTTTGTTCGTATCATCAATACCAGAATCAAGGGCAAGAAACTGGTCTCCAGTGGTAAGCGAACAGTAGGCTTCCGGTATCTCGTAATTATTGCTTTGTTGTGGAACTGGAGGTGCATTTTGTGCTTTCTGTCTCCATCGATGCACATTTCTTCCCATTGACGATAAATCAGTGATGTGTAACTGAAAATTCATCTTGGTTAGCGATAGTTGCTCCAGTGAGACTTCTTGCTGGTTCATATACTGATACTGATGTAATTTGTAAATGAGTAATAACCTCTTGTGCTCTGATTTTTGCTTCGGAAAATCCATGGTTGTGCTCAGTAGTTCGTGTGGTTATTGAATCATTCACAGTATGAATTCTTGCTTTACAAGATCGCTCGACACAGCCCCAGTACGTTTTGTTCATTTGGCATTTTTCTTATGATAGTGAGAGCTGAAATTCTCCTCGTCCACAAATGGTTTTACACCAGCGTTTGATTTTCGAAACTGAGCCATGGATCTCGCGGTGAAATCTAGAATCTAGATGTGTTTGTTTTCCAGACTCGTTGAAAGAATTAAATTATAAGTGTTTTGGTTTTTTTTCACGGGATTTAAAAAGGTTGCTTTTTGCACTTTACGGTAACTACTTTTGCTTATTTATCAAAATGTATGGTAATTGACAATTTGCTTTTTTTTTTTTTTTTTAGATTTGTTAAATGTTTTGGGGATGCAGTTGGTTATGGCTCACAGTTTTAGTTTATCAGTGTGTATATGAAAAAGTGTAATTCATAATTTTCTAACTATTACCTTAAGTACGCAATTATCCAGGGACACATTTGTCCTGGGACGCAAATGTCCTGGAACACAATTGTCTGGTAAGCAGCTGTCCGGGACACAAATTCCTGAGATGTATGCTAGTATTGCACCAGCCCCGTTTTTTTGTTTTTTTTATTTTTTTTTTTTTGCCATGCCCGTAGGTTATATTGGGTTGGATTAGTTAGGTTATGTTAGTTTAGTTTATGTAAGGACGTCGGCAGTAACTTTGGTATGGGAAACATAATGAGATTATTTTAAAGAGAATTCTGTGGTTAGTTTTTAAGATATGGCGTCCCGCTTTTTTTCAGGGAAAGGTCCTGGTACTCGGCTACATCTCGGGAAAATGCGCCCGGGACACAAATGTTCGTTTCTTCACTGCGCTCTTATAGAATTAGTTTAGTTTAAATCTGTACATGCGATGATAAACTGCAGGTTGAGGTTACACACAAATATATATATATATATATATATATATATATATATATATATATATATATATATATATATATATATATATATATATATATATATATGTGTGTGTGTGTGTGTGTGTGTATGTATATATATATATATATATATTATTATCCTTTTATCCGTGATTCATTTATCACACATTACCACAGGTGAAAAATAAGAAGCAAATTGTAGGTCTGACCGGTTTCGACTTTATTTCAACCATTGACGAAGGACTGATACAGAGTGTGAAATCACAAATATATATACTACAAGAACAACCACTGGCAGACATACACAACCGTTAGAGGCTCCATATCCCCCACTCAGGCCGGTGTCGAGGTAGGAGTGGCTAAAAACTCATTTGGCTAAAAATCACAATAGACTCTCAGGGGACATTGCTGATAAACAGACCATACCCACCTCAGATCCACACCTGACAGGGTGTCATGGAGGAGTTTGGAAACTCATTAACATTACTACCCTCGTACTGTGTTTACAAATATGATAATCCTATTTTTCATATATCTCTACTGCCTACCTTAAAGTTTAAAACAATTTACAAATTTCTTTTGATATTAAAGGATCAAGTTTATACATCCATGACTGATATTCATATTATGGTTGTAACTTTCTTTTATGAAGCTAGATTCAATGATGTTTCCTTTCCAGTGCATTATTAGAATATACAATCCTTTTGCCCCTTCCCAGTTGATAGCATGATTGTTCTCACTAACATGTACAAATATACCACTGTTCCCTTGTGCATATCTCACACATTACTTATGTTTGTTCAATTCTTTTTCCAGTGCTTTCCCGGTTTGGCCAATATAAAAGTTGTCACAAGACTTACACGGAATTTTTATACACACCCTTTAATATTGTCTGGGAGTTCTTGATAAGTACATTTTTCATTGTTGTATTGTTGTTCTTAAATGCGACATTAACACCAAAATTCTTAAGAAGATGAGGGATATCTTTCATACTATTATTATAAGGCAGAACAAGCAAATTTTTTTGTGTTGTAAGGTTCTTTCTGGTTTTGATACATAGTCTTTTTGCCGCTTCAAATGCACTGTTTAATACATTATCAGGATATTTCAATTTTTGCCTGCATTCTAATCTTATCTATTTCATCATCAATATATTCAGGCTGCATACCCATAATGCTCTTAAAAACATAGATGAAAACACTGACTTTTAACCTTATTGCTTTGTCCAGAATAGAAATGCACATAGGAAGAAATATTAGTGGGTTTCTATACACACTATATTTAAACCCACTACTATTTCTTCGTATGAGGACATCCAGAAACGGTAAGCACCCATCATTTTCCATTTCCATCGTGAATTTAATTGATGGTACTAATGATTTAACTTAGCAAAAAACTTTTTGCTAAGTTAAATCCTATGTGCATTTTCTATTCTGGACAAAGCAATAAGGTTAAAAGTCAGTGTTTTCATCTATGTTTTTAAGAGCATTACGGGGTATGTAGCCTGAATATATTGATGATGAAAAGATAAGATTAGAATGCAGGCAAAAATTGAAATATCCTGATAATGTATTAAACAGTGCATTTGAAGGGCAAAAAGACTATGTATCAAAACCAGAAAGAACCTTACAACACAAAAAAAAAAATTTGCTTGTTCTGCCTTATAATAATAGTATGAAAGATATCCTCATCTTCTTAAGAATTTTGCATGTTAATGTCGCATTTAAGAACAATACAACAATGAAAATGTACTTATCAAGAACTCCCAGACAATATTAAAGGGTGTGTATATAAATTCCTGTAAGTCTTGTGACAACTTTTATATTGGCCAAAACTGGGAAAGCACTGAAAAAAGAATTGAACAACATAAGAAATGTGTGAGATATGCACAAGGGAACAGTGGTATATTTGTACATGTTAGTGAGAACAATCATGCTATCAACTGGGAAGGGGCAAAAGGATTGTATATTCTAATAATGCACTGAAAGGAAACATCATTGAATCTAGCTTCATAAAAGAAAGTTACAACCATAATATGAATATCAGTCAAGGGATGTATAAACTTGATCCTTTAATATCAAAAGAAATTTTGTAAATTTTAAACTTTAAGGTAGGCAGGTAGAGATATATGAAAATAGGATTATCATATTTGTAAACACAGTACGAGGGTAGTAATGTTAATGAGTTTCCAACCTGCCTCCATGACACCTCCAGGTGTGGATCTGAGGTGGGTATGGTCTGTTTATCAGCAATGTCCCCTGAGAGTCTATTGTGATTTTTAATAAATGAGTTTTAAAGGCCACTCCTACTCGACACCATTTCTCTGAGGGGGATATGGAGCCTCTAACGGCTGTGTGTGTCTGTCAGTACTGTTCTTGTAGTATATATATTTGTGACTTCACACTCTGTATCAGTCCTTCGTCAATGGCTTGGAATAAAGTCGAAACCGGTCAGGGACCTACACCCCTGTTTCTTATTTTTCACCTGTGGTAATGTGTGATATATATATATATATATATATATATATATATATATATATATATATATATATATATATAACCTTGAATCTGTTATAAGTTTCCAGTTATATATATATATATATATATATATATATATATATATATATATATATATATATATATATATAGTAAAGTTCGTTTATAACACACAGGCTTTGTAAATGAATTCAGGGTTATAACGATTGAAAGTGAAATCCCTGGTCCCAATTCAAATAAATGAACTTAAATTGTAGGTATGTACGAAATCAGGTATATAACTGTTTTGTACGTCCCTGTTGTAACGAAGTGATAATTTTATTGTTAAACAAACATCAAACACCTGTTATTCCAGTGAACTGTTATTATTTTGTTCCTAATTTTGTCTTTGTCAGCTATGAAAAACTTTTGCCGCAAGAAGGGCATGTTTTTTGCAGGACAATAGTGCTTAGTTCTTATAATGTGTGTGTGTGAAATGTTAGTGAAAACTATTTTTTAACCGCTTAGTGCTTGTGTGCTAATTTTAATTGCTTATGACTTTTTGTTCTTTTTCTTATGTAATGCGCAGTTAAAATTTCAGATTTATATGCTGCGTTACTTTCTTATTATTCCAAGTGAAATCCGTGTCAACAGATTGTTTCTTCACACAGATAAAAAATTATTACGTTCAAGACACAACCACTAGAAAGCGTAATAAAATTCACATGTACACGTATTACACTTACCCCGGATACTGTGCATATTTTGTACCACTTTAATCTCATTTAAATGTTTTAAATAAAAAAACTACAAACATAATTTTAATCTTTTTATAAATATATCCAATTCTTAAACTAACATTGAGGTAATCCAATCATTTCAAATCTCCTTTTATAACGAATGATGTCTGTAACGAATTGCAGACGACAGTCCTCTGAAATTCGCTGTAAACGAGCTTTAATATATATATATATATATATATATATATATATATGTAGAATCTACTGGTCACTTTTACCAGACATATGTAATTCTAATAGCCACAATGCCCTCTTAACTTCTCGAATTCTTCGCGCTTTTTTGGATATGCTTGTAACTACGAAGCCGAAAATATCCAGACGGAAGAAATTGAAGAGCCTGTGAATAGCGGTCGCGAGAATCGAACCCGCGTTACCATATTCACAAGGAGGTCACGTTGCCGACCTGGCTACGAGAAGGATAAAAGTCTATCGCCTCTCGTACATACATATACCTGTCGTTTTCAGATATATTTTGTTAGAGCTGGAATAGACCCATCCTCACCATCGTAGCCAAGTGGGCAATCGTTTTTATTGCTTTTTGGGCTGAAATATATATGTAGAATCTACTGGTCACTTTTACCAGACACATATGTAATTCTAATAGTCAATGCCCTCTTAACTTCTCGAAGCATATCCAAAAAGCGAAGAATTCGAGAAGTTAAGAGGGCATTGTATAAATTATATATATATATATATATATATATATATATATATATATATATATATATATATATATATATATAAAATTTCTGACTCACGTCGGGATCGAACCCAGGTCTCTCAGGTGGAAAGCAAGGGCGTTACCCACTGGGCCATACAAGTCCAAAAGAAGTCGGAACCTGAGAGCAACTGCACCCTGAGGAATTACCTGGGCAAGCTAACTGCTTGCATACCAGCTTTTCCCCAACTTCCCGACTCAGCAATGACCCAATGGACAACATTTCATTCGAATTATCCTTCTGAGTGAATAAGATAGAAATCATCAACACACAATCACGTGTGGAACAGAAATAAATTTCTGACTCACGTCGGGATCGAACCCAGGTCTCTCAGGTGGAAAGCAAGGGCGTTACCCACTGGGCCATACAAGTCCAAAAGAAGTCGGAACCTGAGAGCAACTGCACCTCCAAGGAATTACCTGGGGCAAGCTAACTGCTTGCATACCAGCGAGTTTTCCCCAACTTCCCGACTCAGCAATGACCCAATGGACAACATTTCATTCAATTATCCCTTCTGAGTGAATAAGATAGAAATCATCAACACACAATCACGTGTGGAACAGAAATAAATTTCTGACTCACGTCGGGATCGAACCCAGGTCTCTCAGGTGGAAAGCAAGGGCGTTACCCACTGGGCCATACAAGTCCAAAAGAAGTCGGAACCTGAGAGCAACTGCACCCAAGGAATTACCTGGGCAAGCTAACTGCTTGCATACCAGCGAGTTTTCCCCAACTTCCCGACTCAGCAATGACCCAATGGACAACATTTCATTCGAATTATCCCTTCTGAGTGAATAAGATAGAAATCATCAACACACAATCACGTGTGGAACAAATAAATTTCTGACTCACGTCGGGATCGAACCCAGGTCTCTCAGGTGGAAAGCAAGGGCGTTACCCACTGGGCCATACAAGTCCAAAGAAGTCGGAACCTGAGAGCAACTGCAAGTGCTTGCATACCAGCCCCAACTTCCGACTCAGCAATGACCCAATGGACAACATTTCATTCGAATTATCCCTTCTGAGTGAATAAGATAGAAATCATCAACACACAATCACGTGTGGAACAGAAATAAATTTCTGACTCACGTCGGGATCGAACCCAGGTCTCTCAGGTGGAAAGCAAGGGCGTTACCCACTGGGCCATACAAGTCCAATGAAATGTTGTCCATTGGGTCATTGCTGAGTCGGGAAGTTGGGGAAAACTCGCTGGTATGCAAGCAGTTAGCTTGCCCAGGTAATTCCTTGGGTGCAGTTGCTCTCAGGTTCCGACTTCTTTTGGACTTGTATGGCCCAGTGGGTAACGCCCTTGCTTTCCACCTGAGAGACCTGGGTTCGATCCCGACGTGAGTCAGAAATTTATTTCTGTTCCACACGTGATTGTGTGTTGATGATTTCTATCTTATTCACTCAGAAGGATAATTGAATGAAATGTTGTCCATTGGGTCATTGCTGAGTCGGGAAGTTGGGGAAAACTCGCTGGTATGCCAGCAGTTAGCTTGCCCAGGTAATTCCTAGTTGCTCAGGTTCCGACTCTTTGGACTTGTATGGCCCAGTGGGTAACGCCTTGCTTTCCACCTGAGAGACCTGGGTTCGATCCCGACGAGTCAGAAATTTATTTCTGTTCCACACGTGATTGTGTGTTGATGATTTCTATCTTATTCACTCAGAAGGATAATTCGAATGAAATGTTGTCCATTGGGTCATTGCTGAGTCGGGAAGTTGGGGAAAAACGCTGGTATGCAAGCAGTTAGCTTGCCCCAGGTAATTCCTTGGGCAGTTGCTCTCAGGTTCCGACTTCTTTTGACTTGTATGGCCCAGTGGGTAACGCCCCTTGCTTTCCACCTGAGACCTGGTTCGATCCCCGACGTGAGTCAGAAATTTATTTCTGTTCCACACGTGATTGTGTGTTGATGATTTCTATATATATATATATATATATATATATATATATATATATATATATATATATATATATATATATATTCGAACTACATTAACCTTACCTGATATTTCATTTTTTCTTGCTTTGTAAGACTAATCCTCGTTGGTTCTGATTCTTTTCTCACGATGTTAGTTATCCACTGGAAATCAACAATAATAATGTGCTGTTTATAAATACACAGCGAGGTTAATTAATCATTTGGTCTAGCAAGCTCATTAACTCGACTTGTTTCCTCAGGATTACGTTGTGTGGTTTCATAATCATCTCCTCATTCTGATTTTATATTGTGTGATATGTTATTCATTTTTGAGAGAGAGAGAGAGAGAGAGAGAGAGAGAGAGAGAGAGAGAGAGAGAGAGAGAGAGAGAGATAATATTCCATAAGACATGTCCATGTGCATTTGATATGATGATGGATGTGTGCGAATTCATATCGGCAGGTAAATAGTAAAGGATCATCATTGTTAATTTTTTTTGTTTATTAATTTTATAATATATGCTCTGTTTTTTCAATATTTCTTCGAGCATTAGGCTTTCTAAACCTTGGTTTTCTCGTGCTTCTCTTCAGCATTCTTGTTTCTCCAAGAAACTCTTGATTAGTCCAGAACTTTTCTTCTTTTAGTTCCCTTTAAACGTATACTTTCGTTGCCGTACATTCTTCTTCTTATTTGCTTTTCCTTGAGTTTTACTTCAAACAATATTATTTTCGCCACGTATTCAAGTCGCCGTGAGGTGATTAATGTGCAGTTATTGAAATGACACCATTATGAAAACCCTGCGTGAAGTCTGACCTGTGCTGAAATATATTTATACTTTATGAAATTATGAATCGAGTTTTGCAATAGGATTTTCGCAGGACTGAAGTGTTGTTGTTGTTGTTGCTGCTGCTGTTGATCACTTCTCGTCTGGAAAGTATATCAGTGTAGTTAGGAGTAAATTACCTGCTCTGATAAGGGCACCCGGGAGCTATCCAGCTCCACGATGTTGATCAACAGCTCAACTGAAGAAAAAATGAAGGAAACGCCCCAGGAAAATTATAGTTCACCCTCAATAACATAAACATAAAGTAAGTAACATAAAATAAATCATTTTGTGGAGTAGAAAGTCTCACAAATTGGTGTGTATACATTCAGCATTCTGAATAAACATTTATCTGTAAAATGATAATGCCAGAATGGTAAGTATAGATTAGAATTTCAAAGAAAGCAGTTTAGTCTATGAAATAGATAGAAGCAAAAAGATAAGTATGGTTATAATATTTAGAAGAAAGCATCTTCATGAATAAACAGATAGTGGAAAAATATGTTATGGTACACCATGTTGATGGAACAACTGCGAAAAATGAAAAGATGGTATCAGAACGATATATAGAACTTAAAAATACGGAAGAGAGCAGCCTTTTCCAACTTATAATCAATATGATATAGATGAAAGCGAAGCCCCGACGACGACTGGGGTCGAAGCAGTGCCTGGTGCCAACGTTAATCCAACATAATGACATTTTTGGGGAGAAGGAGGAGCGAGCGAAGGAGAGTAAGGAACCTCATAACCATCTCATTCTTTTCCTGGAGAAGTAGGCTTTTTCTAATTAATTTGTCAGGGCCGAAGTCTCATCGCCAATTCGACAGTCTTCTTGCCATTAATGCAAATTTTATGGCAAATTTCTCCCGGGAAAAGAGAGTAGAGAGCGATTCATTTCGGCGAGAGGGGACGGTGCTCTTGGAAGAGAGCAGACGGAACAGACGCTTTGGGGGAAATAGAAGGAAAATTTAGCAGAGAGTGGAAGAAAGAGGGAGGGAGGGAGGGAAGGGAGAGAGCGTGTCTTTTCAGGTGCTTTCACTGTTTCACTTTATTGGAGTTTATTCCAAAGTTTATTCTTTTTCCTTTCTTCAGCAGGCGACTATTGTTTCCAAAGTGTTTTGGACTTTCCAAGCTTGCAACAATTTCTCCCCATTTGAGACTTTTTTTGTTAAGTTATGTTTTACTTTTTAATGTTTTACTATTATATATTAATATGTTACAGGTTAAGACGGGCTAAATTTTTTTCGTAAAAAGTTGGAGAATCACTTTTGTAATCGTAAATTTTCCTCCTTCTACAGACTTAATCTTTTCTTTTAAATACTGTGTGTAAGTCGAATTCAAAGTCCTGAAAAAGGAAGCTGGATATATATGGATATATATATATATATATATATAAGGAAGCTATATATATATATATATATATATATATATATATATATATATATATATATATATATATATATATATATAATATATATATAAAAACTTGACCTCCCTGCAGATTCCACAATTATTATATCGCTTCGGATTATTTTCCTTGTGGCTTCGTAAAGGTCCTGTTTTCTCCGCGTGGGGGGCTGCCTGCTTCCGTCGCTGTAACTTGTAGGAAAAATTGGCTGAAGGTATAACTTCGAGGGCTTTAGAGACGTTATGCCTTCCGAACGCTTCAGTGACTTTGTTGTATAAGTTGGGGGAAAATAATACTTTTGACGGTTGCTGCCTTTTTTCATTCTTTACCTGGATAATGGTTGGGATTTTGTTGTTTTTAATCCTCGAGTTTACTTGCTGTGCTTGTTACTCCAGGGGATGAATAGTTTCATGATGGTAATTGCAGTTGGTAATGACTCGGACTAATTATTTCATTTTCCCGCTACCAGTATTACTGTTATTATTATTTCCCTGTTGTCTACAGGAGTGTTTCTGTTAATGATGTAGATTATATTCTTAATGAATTACCCATATTTTTTTATTTACTTTTTTTTGGAAATGATTATAATATTTTCTTTTGTGCTTTATGTGTGTTAACAGATAAACTAAAGAACAACAATTCCCATTTTTCTATGTTTTGACCCTTTGGCAATGAAAAGAGGATGGACTTAAAATAAGAAAATGAAATAAAATAACATTGCAAATTTTGTTATTGAAATAATTACAGAAACTTTAGAAATGAGGCTCTATACTACATGAACTATAAATGTGATTAATCACCGTTCTTATTGAACTTGAAATGTTATACTACATGAACTACATTAATCACCGTTCTTATTGAACTTGGTTAGCGCTTTGAAATACCAAATGGGAAATAAATAAAAATAAAAGAAGACGTGTGGAATGTATGAGTTCAATTGAAAATTATCAGTCTTGAAGCAGGGAAGGGTTTTTCTTTTGGCGAGTGCTTGTGTTCTAAATATTTTAACGATCTTTGTTGGACATCCTAAATCATCTTCATGCGCGATGTTAACTGTTGCTACTTATGCTCTGTCTTTCCTTTTATGTATGACTAACTATTGTTATTCTTATAGTAAGTGAAAACATTTCTTTATTTCTTTGAAAAAATTGTTGCGCTCGGTTGATTAGTTACTCTTCAAAGTGAATTAATAAATCACCAACTAACATTAATGATTTTAATTACATTTTACGTGGATTTTTATCAAAATTTATATATATATATATATATATATATATATATATATATATATATATATGTGTATATGTGTGTGTGTGTGTGTGTGTGTGTGTGTATATAATGAACCTTAGTATGACATAATTTTTAAGTGTTTTTGAACCATCAGGAAAAAGGGTAATTAAGATTTAGTTTTATAATGCTCATATAAAATGAAGAGTCTTGATATTATTTCAAGATTATGATGTTTAACAACGTCGTTAGTTATCCCAACCATGAATGTCTCTGATCCCATTATGCATATTAGTTGATGCCCAGATTCATATTTTGAAGCTGGAAACGTTAGCAAGAGTGCGTGTCCTATGGAAACTTCTTATGCCCATAGATTAAAGAAATTACTTTCTGCCTTAAATAATCCACGTTCATTATCATTTACGAAGTCGTAGAATTATATATATATATATATATATATATATATATATATATATATATATATATATATATATATATATATATATATATATATATATCAAACGTAATTTACACACACCTACAAACAAACACACCAATTTACACAAACACACCTACAAACACACAGGCACACACATATATAGATAAATAAATATATATATACATGTATATACAGTATATATATATATACACACATTATATATATATGTATATATATAATTTCTAAAGTTTATGTAATTATTTCAATAACAGTCATATATATATATATATATATATATATATATATATATATATATATATATATATATATATATATATATATATATATAGTGTATATAGTATATATATATATATATATATATATATATATATATATATATATATATATATATATATATATATATGTATGTATGTATGTGTGTGTGTGTGTGTAAACTGGCGTTTGATGTAGTGTATACGATTGTGTATCTTTGCGCAAGTAATTCCTAGTGCTATTACTGCAGCTACTAATACTACTCCTTAGTCCAATGAATTTATGTACGTTCCTAACACAACAAGAATAACGGTATTGAGTCATTTATACGCAATATTAGCCTCCATTTCTCTTTTAATTTTTACAGTTATATATATGATAGTTAAAACATTAGAATATAGAGAGGTCATATATTGTTATCTAAGTCCCAATATCAAATGTAGTTAATTTTAATATTGTGTATATTTTCATTTTATGAGGAATGTTTCTGTGGTGAAGTTTTTTTGTAACTTTATTTTATAGCATATTAACGTAAACTAAAGGCGCTCTCTCTCTCTCTCTCTCTCTCTCTCTCTCTCTCTCTCTCTCTCTCTCTCTCTCTCTCTCTCTCTCTCTCTCTCTCTCTCTCAAATATGCAGACGTGATAGTTGATACATTACAGCATGGAGAGAGATCGTATGTGGTTAATAAGTAGCTCGGATTAGGTATAATTTTTTTTTTATTTCATTAGCAGTACCTTATGTTGAAGTATGTTATGGCGTATTAACACATATTGAAGGTATTTTTTCTCTAATTGCTTCTCTGGCCTCATAGCTCGGGTGGTAGTGTATCCAGCTCACAGCTTTGTTTGATACTCAAAAGGAAGAGGGACAAATGGGCGCGCTCCCTAAAAATCCATTGTGCCCCTTTTGACTTAAGTAGTGATATAGGTACCTAGGTGTTAGGCGACTGTGGGTCGCAACTCAAGTGTTCATTGCGCTGCTAAAGTGGCCATCAAAACGGAAGGGCCTCGACGAGGTAATCCTTTCCTGAAGGAGTGAAACCAATAAGATAAGATTCTCTCTCTCTTTTGGGCGAGAACGTAACTGCCTGGACAATTTCCCTGAAACTTATTTTTGCTGAAATTAAAATATACTCTTTACCTGTTAACTTATCATCAATATCCAGGTGATATTGCCTTCTTATGATGCAGACCATGTGCCTGATATTCAGTCGCCTATTTGGGGTTGCAACCTGGATGTGATGGCAAAAGATTATATATATATATATATATATATATA
>NC_089767.1:9215149-9217649 GCF_040412425.1 Macrobrachium rosenbergii
GCCGTTCATTGATGGCTCGGATTGCGCAACTGCAAAAAATCCAGCATCCCGTCAACCTAACAGTCCGAAAAATCCGAGAGGTTCAGTTGGAGAATAGGTACCAGCCCTCCGGCTGGGGAGTTAAACAGTGGGCCTAGCGACACACTGGCCATGTGTCATAGGCATTAGGACCTGTCCCCCGCTGGCTGTCGGCCTAAGAAACAGGAGATCAGCGCCTGCCCTATGAGCCTACAGAGGCCCAGGAGGACTTTAATATATACTGTATATATAACATATATATATATATATATATATATATATATATATATATATATATATATATTATATTATATTATATTATATTATATGTATATATAAAACATGTATATGTATATTGTATATACTGTACATACATAAATACATACATACATACATATACTCGTATGTATATATACACATATACTGTATATATATATATATATATATATATATATATATATATATATATATATATATATATATATATATATATATTTATATTTAGACAAAGAGCGACAGACGGCATGACAGAAGAGAAAATATGACGGGCGTGGGTGGTATTGGGAAGGACTATGAGATGGGGGATAAAGTCGGCCGGTACGCGCCAACAATTTGCTGGAATTTGTAACTAACTTTGGGAGAGGCGCCCAGGGTGTTGTAAAAGGAAATTGTAACGGATATGAAGTTTGCACTTGGGAATAACAATGCTCGCCGATGGCCGGGAAGGCTTGCGTTGTGAAAAGGGGGAGGGGGAGGGTGAGGAGGGAGAAGGAGTATCGCAGGGGCCTTTGCTCCCTCCCCCTTCCATCTGGGCATCCTCCGCCGTTTCTCTCCCTTGTCGTGCTCTTCTCCCATCCTTCTTTCCCCCTGCTCTCTCCCATCCTTCCAGTTCCTTCACCTCCATCTCCCTTCCTCGTCTGTTCCGTAAACTGGCTCCCTCTCCCACTTCAGATTATGGACGAAGACGTATGTCTCCGACAATCACATCCATCTCCTCTAAGTGCCTGTCACTGGAGGTTATTGGGTGATGGAATTTCTGTCCTGTCGAATCTCTTGTGTTTTAAATCATTTCGTTTTATTTTCATATTTTAGAAATTCGAAGATGTTGTACGAAGAATGTTTAATGCTTACATGAGAGGCATGTAATATTTTTCAGTGATTCCCATAAGCGCCTTTGTCTGACGATTAAATTCTCGTAGGTCTACGTTGGGAATCTCGTTGCTTCTTGAGTATTTTCCTGTTAGATTTATGGTTGGTAATATTACAGCATTCAGATTTATACTTTTTGTCGAAAATATATATGAAACGTTTTTATATGTTCACCCATTATTTAGTTATTTGTTTATTTTATTGTTTATTTATATTTTGGAGGACAGACTCCATTACCCTATTTTCATCTTAAAGCGGTATGAAGATCAAACGTTACGATGATAATTTTATTTTGTTGCAGTTCATTTTCTCTAACAACCTCTCGAACGTTATGCGCTCCTCAAAATATAATACATCAGGCTATTTCCAGAGATCTTGTTACTTCTTTTATTTGAAGTGTTTACTTCGCCGTTCGAGGCATATATGGAACTTCCATAGCTTTTCTTTGCTGATCTAAAATTGACAGCCAAAGCATGCATAGAACGATTAGTAGTAGTAGTAGTAGTAGTAGTAGTAGTAGTAGTAGTAGTAGTAGTAGTATTAACAGTACTCTAGTAGTAGTATTAATAGTAGAAAAAGGAGGAGTTGGGATATTAGTATACTTTAATTACGCTGTTTTGCAGTTCAGCGTTTCTTCGTAATTGATAATTACAAAATTTCAGATTTTACTACATGAAAAATGAAAAGAACGTCTCTGAATCCAATATTCTCACCCAGGATTACATTCAGTAGAATTAGCCTTTGCTCACTTGGGATTTTATAGAACTTTTCGCGTTAGTGACCCCCAGGGTTTTAACCCGGTATGTATCCACCTTTGCGGCGTGTTTAGTACAAACCCGTTGGGGATAACCGTAGAAACTTAAAATATAAAAACTGCAAATATCGTAAAGATAATGACCCTCCAAAAATATTTCTCCTATACGAAAACCCTCGAAAACCCTCGGAAAGATCCTTCTTGTCTAAGCAGGGAGATTTGTTGCTGAACTCTGGCAGACGATTAGATCATTCTGTAGCTTGCTTCCAGAATCATCTCCGTAGTGTCACCATCAATCCCTCGGCTATATTGGTGTAAATGTTTACATAAATGTTTCGTGAATGTAATGACAGGGCCTAGATCCGGTTCCTAGTCAATAAAAAAAACCTAATAGACAGATCTTTGTCCATATTAATGGTGTTCCTGAAAAAAATTCTGGGAATGTGTTTTCAGTCATTAGGTTAGATTATTATTATTATTATTATTATTATTATTATTATTATTATTATTATTATTATTATTATTATTATTTTTTTTTTTTTTTTTCGGGAGATGAACCTATTCATATGGAACAAGCCC
>NC_089767.1:9220149-9227649 GCF_040412425.1 Macrobrachium rosenbergii
TATATATATATATATATATTATGTATATATATATAATATATATTGTGTGTATGTGTATGTATATGTATGTACAGTTTTTCGCTGCTTCGAAATAAATGATTTGGTACCTAAGTGACTCGTCGAACACCCGACAGTACCAATCAACGACTTCAAGTCGAAGTTCAAGACCATTGGGCTGTTAAGAGAGGTATAAAGTTAATGCCCACTCTACCGTACATAAACCCCCATCCCCGCATGACGGCCGATTGGTACGTTTGGAACTTGTAGCTATTTATGTATTTTTATCACATCACCGTGACATTTTATATGCAAACATTAAGCTATAAATGGGGTTTAATATCCAGTTGGCGCTGCTTCGGGGATATCACCGAAGGGAAATTGTAAGTGATAAATGATGGAATTAAGTTTGTTTATATATATATATATATATATATATATATATATATATATATATATATATATATATATGTATATAAGTATGGATATATGTAAAGATAGATAGATAGAGAAAGTTCATTTAATCACTTACAGTCTGCATCTCCGGCTTCTTGGTCGTCGAATTCCAGCAAATCACGAATTAATCAAAGCTGAAGTTCCATAACTTGACCCAACTTATCCCGACACATTCTGGCCTGTTTCGCTAACGTTGCTTTCCCAAAGCGACCCAGAGCTGTATACTGATTGATGATATTGAACTTGCCAATTACTTAGTGTCTTGGAATGACTGTTTGATTATCGTATGATGGATATATGAATATTATCGCCAAAAATAATTCCAGAATTTATCTTTGAATGCTGTTGGTTGAATAGCAGATCTCTTTAAAATTAAGAATCTCTTCTTTTCATGAATATTTTTTTTTCTACAAGCTATTGCTTTCAGCTCTGGGACTCAGTGGTTAACAGTGATTCCCAAGCCTTTCCCTTTAGTCAGCCAGAAATCTGGAGTATGTTCCTACTGAATAGAGTGGTTTATTCCCGCGAGTAATAGGTCTTTTTGATCTGAACAGCGAGGCTAAACATTATATTTAATTAGAAACTTCCTTGTTAATTATTAATTCGTTTCGTGATCTGAATTTGGCTGACTGATGAAGAAAAATAAAACAAGAATGTATTAGAATAAATATTTATCTGTTGTAAACACGTTGATATTGTGCAAATTTCTACCATTTGACCTTTCAGGGGTTGTTATTCAACCTAAGACTAAGCATATTATACTCTTTTCAAAAGGTATAATCATTAGCATTTACAATAACCTGTTTGTGTTCAGCTAACGAAGTTGCCGGTAAGATGTCATTGAAATTATAAAGGTGGCAGAAATATACTTTTATGTAAGGTTGGACACTCGTTACGACACCTAAGGCAGCAGAAGGACTATTGCATTCTACTCTCGATACCGAAATAAGTTCCAGTAAGTTCTTTGGAAAAGGAAAAACTAATGAAGATTCATAGTATTTAGAGGAAGATTCCTTAATATAATGACTCTTTCTGATCAACCTTACAACTCTAAACTCAGGGTCAGTCTCCAACATTTGTTATGATATACAGTATAGGAGTGGAATGAGCTAGGTTTCACTTTCATAGCATAATACCGTCAAGCTCAATAGTACGCTTTTTTATTAAAATCAATGGTACTGTTTGTTTCCAGCCAGTCTCGCTCTCTCTCTCTCTCTCTCTCTCTCTCTCTCTCTCTCTCTCTCTCTCTCTCTCTCTCTCTCTTAAATATGATGATTAGACAGTCTAGGAATTAAAAGTCCCCAGGGTTCCAGGACACAAGACATTAAATATTCATATGTTACTCTTACCTCGTCCACGGAGCACCTGATTTTCTTAAAGTGTTTGTTTACCTTCCATAGTTATGTTGGTAAACCAACACAGCCCTCCTTACGCGTAGAGGAAGAAATGCTCAAAAAGAGATTTAGAAAAAGCTGGCATATATCTGGATAATATCCCATTTACCTAGTTTTGTGTACAGTATCAAGATATGTTTTGTTTACAATTTGCCTTTCGCATATTTTTAAAGTCTGCTTTTCTCAATGCTCCAACAGATGTGATTTTTAAAACAACACAATTTAGTGTATTGTTGCAGTCTGAGATGGAAATAATTCTTAGGCTACTGAAGTTTTTTTTCTCTCATTCTATATTGGCCCAGTGCCTCTGCGGACGTTGCGATTCAAAATTGTATGTCACTGTCATCACAAACTGTTGATGCATATAGGTATGATCGTACTCTCTCTCTCTCTCTCTGTATATATATTGTGTGTAGGTGGGTGGGTGGATAGGTAGGTGTGGCAGTGAGTGCACGTATGCTTGCATCAGTGAACACGCTTGAGAGAGAGAGAGAGAGAGAGAGAGAGAGAGAGAGAGAGAGAGAGAGAGAGAGAGACCGGATTTATGCACGCAGTCTTTGTGAGTAAGTTTACCATGTTTATCTGTATGCATACATGAATGTATATACATGCCTTTGTAGTTGTTAATCCTTGTATCCATCCAGCTATAATATCCCTTGACGCTTCACACGCTCTAACCGGCCGCTTTATCCGCTTGTTTCTATTTCTTGACCCAAATGTCCACAGCGCTCGAGCATTTCTAGCCGAACTGTTGCTTCAACTGCAGCAGTTTGCTATTTGCTCTTAATGCAGCGGACCACCTGTTTCCTTAAACAAGGGAGAAAGCGTAGGAATGATGGCGAACAGGTAAGCAAAGGGAGATAGAGGCGACGAGTGCAGGAAAAAAGAGAGGAAAAGGAGGAGAATGGAAATGGCGGGTTTGAGATAAAGCGGGAGAGATAAACGTAGATTGTCAAAAGGAAGACAAAACTGTGGGAACTTTGACCAGAAACGAGAGCAAGAAAGTGGGGAAAGGTAAATAACAGAAAAATGAGGAAAGGCGAAAGGAAGGGGGACGCAAAACCTACGAAATGGGCATCAGTGAAAGGAAAACCTAGGAGTAAGCGAGAGGGTATTCAGGAAAGGGTCAAGCGGAAAGGAGAGAAAGACGAGCAAGCGAAGGAGAAACGGCTAAGGGACGCAGAGAAATGGTAAAATAATATTAAGGGAAGAAATGAAAAACAAGTGATGGGAGGAAATAGTAGGACATCAATTATGGGAAAGAAGGGAAACAAAATAAGAAGCGTGGTCAGAAACATACGAAGTGCTGAAAGAAGACAAACGCAAATCGAAATCAGAAAAGAGGGAGGTGCCATTGAAGACAGACACAAGGAGAAAGAAAGACACAAGAGGCTGGGACAAACAGACAAAGGCAAAGAGACAAACAAGGGCCTGGCAAAAGACAGATCAGTGTATACAGGGAAAGGGAAACTAGAGGAAAAAGTTGTGGTGAAGGGAAAGGAAGAAAGCCAGAAGTGCAAGGAAAGGGAGAGAAGGGGAAGCCGCAGGTGTTGAAACAAGAAGGAACGGAAAAGTGTTCGAATGAAGGAGGGAGATGAGAGAAAAATTCCGGCAGGGAAAAAAAAGAGGGCGGTGTTGATCATGGTAATAATGGAATGGATGAAGAGATAAATAAACTGAATGGGTAAAAGGAATTCCAAAGGTAAACATTACTGTCCAATGTGTGAGGGGGACGAGCAAACACTGGAATCGCCTGAAGGCAATTGCAATTGTGATGCTTTTACATTTTTGTTTCGTATTTTTTCCCATATTGTTGAAGGCAAGTTCTACTGTGTAAACTCTGTGAATCCCGGTGCTCTTTTTTGCAGTTTTGCTTCGTATTTCTGTTCTCATCTTTCGCGTGTTTCTTTATGCTGAAAAGGGGATCTGCCGGGAACATTTTTATACATCGTGATACGGTTTACACAATTTGATTTCCTTCTGTATTTTTCTGTTCCTTCTCCTGCCATGAAGGGAACTTATTTTACGTAAACTCTATAAGTTTTGATGGTTTTTCGAAAATTGCTGGATTTCTTTTGTTCATCTTTGTCCCTCTGCTATAAAAAACGATTGTAATGTTTTGTCGTCATGAAACTCATTACAGGAAAAATTCAGGTTTTGATCCGTTGAAGGTTTTTTGCCATTGGAATATTTGATTATTGCGTCACGTAAAAAGACCATTTACTGAACAGCCTGAGTAGAATGATCGAAAGAATGGATGATTTTCATTTAATGTTTTTACGGAACCTATAAATATATGTATGTTTTTAATTGCGATTTAAAGTATATGAAATGTAAGGAACACCATACAACAATAAATTCAAGCTTTCATCATTTATCAAAATTTTCTTGTGCTATTATCGTAACTTACTCGCTTATTGGTCAGTAGGAGTTCAAACAAAGGATCGATTTTCATACCCGTTTCAAAGATGCAAATAAAAAGCTAAAATGTATTATATCTTCTTACTTTGTGCTTGCCTTTTTCCCAGAAACCTTTAGTTTTGATGTGTTAGAGAAATAACCTTCAACCGAGAACATGGAGTTAACGGTATCCGTCGATTCTATGAATTTTGCATTTCTTATTTATTGGGTTTGAGTTGCTTCGTTGACCGGCCCTTGTTTGTGAAATTTGATAGAAAGTGGTTTTGCCTGTTGTCGTTTTGGGGGAGGTCCCTGCTTTATCGCTAGGTAAGCTGAAAAGGATAGAAACTAATTTTGCATAAATTTTGCTTTCTGAAGGAATTTTGAGAATATGTACATTTTGCGTGTTATTTTTATTGAAAAGAAATATATATACGTAGGTACGGACAAGCTCTCTCTCTCTCTCTCTCTCTCTCTCTCTCTATATATATATATATATATATATATATATGTGTGTGTGTGTGTGTGTGTATATATATATATATGTACAGTGTGTATATATATATATATATATATATATATATATATATATATGTGTGTGTGTGTGTGTGTGTGTGTGTGTGTGTGTGTGTGTGTGAGTGTCTGTGTATATATATGTATATATATATATATATATATATATATATATATATATATATATATATATATATATATATATATATATATATATATACATATACATATATATATATACGTATATAAATTTAGTGTATATAGTTTCCTTAATATCCAAGAAGCGAAAGAGAACGTGTGTGCAAGGTAGAGGTAAATGGCACCGCCCGTATTTTGAAAATGCTGGCGAGCCTTCTCTGTAGGTGTATGGAGTTGCTATAGTTGTATGAGTATCTGCACAGGATTTCATTCACGATTCACTAGTTTAACTGTGAATGAGGCATTTATCAGTGTCCCTTCTTTTCTTGGAAAAGTCCTCTTAACGGACACGACTTACTGTTTGAAAATGGGAATACATATAGATACATTTATATATATATGTATGTATATTTATGTATGTATATGCATAAATATATATTATATATGTATATATAATATATATACAGTATATATATATATATATATATATATATATATATATATATATATATATATATATATATATATATATATATATATATATACACATATATACATACATACACATACACACACACACACATATATATATATATATATATATATATATATATATATATATATATATATATATATATATATATATATATATATATATATATACACACTTGTATACGTGTGTGCACATGGATTTATTAAAAAGATCGGATGTATAGTGAGCAATGGTAACATTATTTAATCCTCATTATTAAAATAATCATTCGTTGGATACTTTTGGTGAGAAAAATAGTGAAAATTTTTGACTGAGAGAAACTACAGAAAAAACAATTTTTTTGCTGTTACTTTAGTATGTGTAGTTTCCAAAAGACTTTTTCCTGTGATGTTAAGTTGCGCTGCATCCTTTACTGGACTCTGGCTTTAAATATTAATTCTTTGTGAATCTTCCTCCCCATACATTAATTTCTCTCTCCTTCTTACCCTTTCCCCTGCTTTTCCTCTTCCTCATCCTTCTGGCATTTCTGTTTTCAAGTTGATAAATGTCTTTCCCAATGATGTCGGGTCCAATTCCAGGAGGAGGCAACAAATCTTACCCAGCTCGCTATTATTGTCTCTCAGGCCTTGTGCTTTTTTGTTGTATTTTTTGGCTCTGCTCCTTTTCAGAAAGCACCAAGTCATTGAAATTTTTTTGAGTAATTTAATGATCTTTGCATCGGATATCGAGTCATTATTGTGTTTATTTTGTTAATATATTGGCTATGTTCAATTTACAAGGTATGTTCAATTTGCATCAGTGCTCGGAAACAAGTGATAGACTCGAAAACCATGTCAGTTAGGCTACATCCTGTTATTGTGAAAGGTATGCACAGACTCCTTTGAAATACAAATAGAGAAATGCACATTTACTGCAAAACGTTTATATGTATGAAAAGTTATAGGAGCCACGGAGTACGGTGTTGGAAGGAAATAAATTCGCCATGAAAGTGTGCACCTCATTTGTCTGTTTCTCACAGAAACCGTGAAATACGTTGTGCGCATTGTCTGGAACTGAGCAGAAATTGTCCTTTGTAGCTGCCCCTCTTTATGATGTCTCTATTTGTTGTTTTTTTTTATTCATTAAGAGTGTGTATATGTAATTTAAAGTTCAGAATAATTCTGAGCTCTAGTCTTAAACGTTTTCAGTGCATAAGGTTTGTAAGTTTTTATTATAATCCGTTTACATCATCGCAAGATGATTCATAGTTCTGTATAATTTTGTATTAAAATAAGTGTCGTGCAAATATAAGTTTTATGATATCTGTGTAATATTTCACATATCTACGAGTAATTCAGCTCAGAATTAATAGAGTGTATAGGGATTGCATCCAAAAACCATATTCAAGAATGTTAGGATACACAATGCTGTTTTCCAAAAGTTTTGTTTTTCGTCCCGAATTCATTTCACTTTCTGTTTGTTAGGTCATTTTCGGTTAGTTTCCTCTTCCTTCGCTTTCATATTTTCCGGTTTGTGTTACAAACCACATACTTATGAGACACTGATGTGCTTTTAATATTTGCAAGATAAAAGAAAGATTTTGTGCAAGAAACAAGGAATTATTTAAGAGACTTGACATTGTATTATTATTATTGTTGTTGCCATTTTGACATACATCCTTCAGTTTTCTGTAGAAAGAATCATAACATTGCCTGCGAAGAAAGTCCCTTTCTCTCACCCCGCAAGACGTTTGCAGCATAGGAAAGGATAAAATATTTACTGCTGTGGTTCGTACGAAGTGGAAATTAAGTCGTCTTTATACTAACAGAGTGATTCATTTTCTCCTTTAGATTAATGTCGCACTCATGCTAAGATGGTTTTGTGAAAAAAAATATTTGTTTAATTTAGTGCGGGAGTTTAAAATCCAGTGGAATGTTTTCATGAATAACACAGAAATACTCTGAAAACGTTATGCTTAAGCAAATATTTGTCCCGCAGCCACCTTAGTCTGACACACACACACACACACACACACACACACACACACACACACACACACACACACACACACACACACATAGCGAGAATATTTTGCATTTTATGGTTTCACCTGGTTGGGTGGATGAGGAA
>NC_089767.1:9232649-9235149 GCF_040412425.1 Macrobrachium rosenbergii
CAGGTGTATTCGATATGCATATGCTCGAACGCGTATGTTTATTTCTCAACAGTTACTTTTTTCTTGAGTAGTGATACTCTTGTGAATTTTATAATAAAAAATGGTACTACCTCCTAAGACAGACGTATATGTTCGATTTTAATTTTTGAGTGGATTATTTTCTGAGAAATTTCATAGTTACCTTTCCTTAGTATTATAACTTGCTTCCATATACGAGTATGTTGCCTAAGTTGTTATGTTCTGAGCGTGTTGCCTTAAGTAGTATGCTTTCTATGCCATATAAACCCTTGTTTTTATTACGCAGTTTGGCTTGACTGCATGCAAGCGGATCGAGAAATTTAAAAAAGGAAGAAAAGTATGAGGTGATAGAAAGTTAGAAGAAGCCTTATGCTTGTTAGAAAAGTGATGCAAGAAAGATGGAAATGAATTTGGAACAAACTCATAATTCTTCCCGGGATCTTTTTTAGTAGAAAGCGCGGGAGCAAAGCTGACTATAGCGGAAGAAAACGTGGTTTTTGGTTTCTTGACATAATTGTACACATATTGAAAGATAAAGGGGTCTTCATTGTTTGAGATTTGATATTCTTTTTTGTATTAATTTAATTCTAGACTCTGTAGTTTTTGCAAGTGATTTCTTAGCTTACGTTTAACAATGAAGAAAAAAGTTCCATCGGGACCTTTTTTTTTTCCGAAAGCTGAAACTGAACTGTTTGCTACCAGTTTTCCTCAGGAAGGGCAAGCTTCCACTAGGACTAAAGAAAGACAGTAATATTAATAATAATAAGTAAATAATGCGCCGAAGTGTCTTCGGCGCAATCGAGTTTTCTGTACAGCGTATAATGGTGTATGAAGCTTTCAGCCACGGCCCGGTGGTGGCCTGTCCTATAGCGTTGCCAGACGCACGGTTATAGCTAACTTTAACCTTAAATAAAATAAAAAAAACTACTGAGGCTAGAGGGCTGCAATTTGGTATGTTTTATGATTGGAGGATGGATTTTCAACATATCAATTTGCAACCCTCTACCTCAATAGTTTGCAAGATCTGAGGGCTGACAGAAAAAGTGCGGACGAACAGACAAAGACATCTCAGTAGTTTTCTTTTACAGAAAACTAAAACAGCCGATATGACACATTAAGAAATGAGGTACTTGGACATTTTATTATTCTGAAATTGGGTTGGTCATTTATAAGTTTTTTTTATTTTAGGTTTTTTAAGGCATTACGCTACGCCACATAATAGTACATAGTAGCTACCGTTCTCCTTCTTATGCATTTTTTATTTTTAAATAGTTTTCATTGTTGTTATTTTGTTTTTCTTTTCCCGAGAGACATCTTCCTCGCGTCTGTTTTACCTCTGAAAAAGCAAACAAGTTGCGGAACCTGGGTTCTCCCAACTCTGGAAACTCCAGCACTTACCGTCCGGCAACTTTGCTCATTAGCCCTCGATATCCCCTCGCAAAGTTATAGAATTCGCGCTATTATTTGACAAGAGAATGTGGGGGACGTTGTGGGTGGGGCTTGTTGGTGGGGGGAGAGAGGTGATGAGATTTAGGTGACTTTCCAAGTACTCCTGTAATGCTTTTTCCTTTATTTGTCTCATCCTTTTCTTCTTTTCTCGGCTCACAATCATCATCAGAGGTCATTCTCTCTCTCTCTCTCTCTCTCTCTCTCTCTCTCTCTCTCTCTCTCTCTCTCTCTCACACCTTGAGCCCTAAGGAACGTAATTTTAGGTGTTGTAAAGAAAAAATACAAGAATTTCGGTAATTGTAGGTAGAAATATTCCGTGGTTAATTTTACTTTACCTTACCAAACCTAATTAGGAAGAGAAAGTTGATTGCTACGAAAGTGGTCTTTAATGTCAAAAGCCAGTGGATGTCAGTGGGGGAATCCAAATACTTTCACCGTTGATGTCTTGCCTTGAAAGGTATGCAAGTGAAAAACAAAATTTGTCAAGAAACGGGCACAAATGTACAATCATACATATATACATTCATTCTTACATACATACGTGCACATACATACATATATATATATATATATATATATATATATATATATATATATATATATATATATATATATATATATATATATATATAAATGATATGAAGTTTCGTCCTATACACACGTGTCTGTTATAAACTCATGTTTTAAGCCAAAAATATCAATTTGAGAGTTACATACGCCACAGGTCATTACAGTGTAGATAGTCGACTTTACCACTCGGCTTAATATTCGTGAATATATATTATAAATACGATATATATATATATATAATATATATATATATATATATATATATATATATATATATATATTGCTCATTAGTTCGTATATATATATATATATATATATATATATATATATATATATATATATATATATATATATATATATATATAATTTTATAAACACGTTCGCTGTGCCGCTGGTCGTTCGATCAGAAAAGGTAACCATTAATAGGTATGACTGTTACTGTGATAAGTGCCCGTAAATAATT